>NW_020955510.1:420721-422364 GCF_003031625.1 Empidonax traillii
CTGCTCTGGAATTTGCTTGCAATACTTCCCCCTTTTGGAACTGCTGTAGATTATATTCACCATCCTTTTAACCAAAATTGTAGCTGCCAGTAGAAGACACAAGAACTCATTTCAATACCACAACTGGTTTAATTGTTATAAAGGCAGAATCGTGAACTAGTGCTGATTGGAGTCTCCAGCGTATGAATAATTGCATAAAAAAGGGAAAGTTACAGTATGTAATTGGCAGGCATTTAGCAAATCACTTGCATTTATCATGTGTGGAAAATGTGTACCAATCGTGGTGGTAAAACCATTGTGCTTACTGCTACCCAGAATTTCCATAAGATTACGTGAGGAACAATAGCAGACGGTCCCAACGAACTCTTATAAAATGTCATACAGAAAACTGAGAGTAATCTGATCAGAAAGGAAAAGTCTAAGATTTCTTTAGATGAGCCAGAATGAAATAAAACTCTTGTCCATCTCCCACTTCACAGAAGCCCACACAAATGGATGAAATTACTCTGAATTCAATTATTCTGGAATTCTAACTTTCTAGAGACCATTGGGTTGTGCTTGAACTTTTTCATTAGATCGCTTTGGTCAGATTTATGCTCTACTTATATTACTAAACTGGCTCCAAAGATTTGCTCTATCTTGGAGCCTTTGGAATAGACTGTAGCTTTGTGGTTCACAGACTGGATTAATGTTTTCAGCTACTAATTAATTGCTAATCACCAGCATGGAAATTGAATTATCTATAATCATATTAAAATATGGGGTTTTCTTCCCCTCCTCCATGAATCATTTAGCTTAGAAAGTCTTGATGGAAAGAAACACATACTTTTGAGACAATACCATACTTTAGTAAAAAGCTAAAAGGGTTGGAGAAATAAATACTCTTTGTCATTTTTGAGCAGAAACTAATGCCTAATGCACTCTATCTAATGTCTCAGTATGGTCACTGTTAGCAGAGGGTCTGAGTACCTTCTACTTTTTATAAATTTGTTTTCAGAACACTCCACAAAATGGGGAATTTTTATGGTTCTTAATGACATTTGTCCAGAGAAGAAGCAAAGAGCAAAGGACTGAGAAGTGCTCAAGGCAGCACTGGAAATATGTGAGGAAAGAGGGAGTTAAAACTGCTTCTTCCATGTGCCAGATTTGTGTCATATTCATATCTATAATGAAGATGTCAATGACAAAGACCATCAAGAGAGAATTAGATGTGGATTCAGTTTCCATTCCCTGGTTTCTGGTTTCAGGGACCTTACACATTCTGAACCTGCAAGTATCTTCTGTAGGCACATAGGAAACTCTTCTTCCTCAGCATCTTAATGCTTCCAGGCAGTATTTTTCCTTCAGGATTGATTCCTGTCACTTATTTTTTCCCTTACATTTTACCAGGGTAAAGAACTACATTAAAGCTGAGTCAATCTAGCTGCTCTGCATCACTGAGAAGAAAATATACCACTTGTCCAACACCCACCTGACTCTTTTCAGTCACTGCTTTTGACCACATAGCCTTTTCTCCTTCTTGGCCAAGGACCCTTTGGTGGACTCCTTGGTGAGCTAATTCATCCTACTGACTTGGCAGAAAACTATTTCCCTATTTTCTTTTTCATCACAAAATGCATTCCCAACCACTGTCACACAATCCA
>NW_020955510.1:422594-617950 GCF_003031625.1 Empidonax traillii
CACCCACCTGACTCTTTTCAGTCACTGCTTTTGACCACATAGCCTTTTCTCCTTCTTGGCCAAGGACCCTTTGGTGGACTCCTTGGTGAGCTAATTCATCCTACTGACTTGGCAGAAAACTATTTCCCTATTTTCTTTTTCATCACAAAATGCATTCCCAACCACTGTCACACAATCCAACCCTTCACTTGAGAAAATATGTTCAATGCCATGAGATCTGATGGCTTGGATTCTTCAGAAAAGTTAATAATAATGGCCAGTCTTCGCGAACAAAGAACCGGGGAAGGTCTTTCCACCTTCCAGCCTGCGCATTGGATTTTTTAGGTGAGACACAGTGTGCGCGGAACTGAGCCCACCCTTTAATCCTGAGGTTCATCTGCCGGGGCCAAGCACGCTTGGACGGTGGCAGTGAGGTCCTCAGGACGTAGATGGATTGCCTTACAGGGCTAACGAGCTCCATCTGCCTGGTCAGAAAAGTTAAATGGTTAGTGAATACCTTTGAGCTTCTCTGGAAACTGTGCTTCAAGTCCTTCCCTGCTGACCTCTGAAATGGTGCCAGAGCAATTTGGAGAGCAGATTTAGCAGTACTGGCCAGCACACAGATGAACCACAAAGAAAGCAAAAACATTTACAACTCTGTTCAGCAGAGAGCGTGAGGGGAGTCAGACAATTGTTTCTGGATTCCATTCTTTTCTTGCAGTGAAAATTCTCACCACAGCATGCAAAACACATCACATCTTTTAGGAACACCTTGTGTGGTTTTGAGTTCACTTTCGAATTGGCAGCCTAAATAAAGTTTATCAGAGGCCATTTGGAAATGGATCAGTTTGGGTCCAAAAAATGTGAACGGGCCTGGGAGAGTTATCAGTTTAACACCTGCTTGTGTGTAATAAAATATAAAAAACACATTCAAAAGCCAAACTCTCACTACTGTTGTCTAATTGCCCATATCTAAACAAGAACTTGAGGCAGCAGATGAGAAGAGCTAATCTTTTGACATTTACACTTTGCTCCTTGCCCTGCTATTAGACATCCCTTTCAGAATGGTGCAGTCATTTTTTCCATACTGCCAGCATCAAACTCATCTGTTTTCCTTAATTATTATTACAAACCATTTAATTTTCCAAATATATTACACCTACCTTAACCACACAGTGATTTTATGAGCTACTTTACACTGTTCCTTCCCTTTCGTCTCATGTACACAAGTCAACAGTTTGTGGATTTCATCTCCATGCTCTGTCACTCCCCACTTCTCCACTTCTAGGAGCAGCAAGGTTTGTGCAGATGCACAGCTGGAAGGAATGATGCAGGCTCTGGGGTAGCTCCTGAAATAGCACCTTTGATGCTTCTCACCAAGTCCAAATATAACTGAATTTCTAGAACTTGATACCAATTATTACTAAGGGTTCCTCTCAGTTTGGGTTCCTCTGACTATTCAGGAGGCAAGTCCTCCTCAGTCTCTGTTACACCTGAGTAATTCAAGTATCTGTCTGAATTCAAAATACACATTGAAGAACTTGAGAATAAAATAGAAAATAAAAATCCTTCTTCTGAAGTCAGATTTCACAGTGTCATCAGTTAGGCCACTCTTGTGTGTGAGGGAAACCCCCCCAATCCCATTAATTTTCCTAGTAATTCATTAAACAGTATTATTTAAAGCAAGAAAATAAACAGCTCTTTCAGGGAAATTCCCTTTAAAAGACTAGAAGCTTTTGCTGTGACATCAGATCTTAATACATAGATGGCATCACTAAAACTTTTCTTGGTCAATAGAAACCTTTGTGGGGCCTTAATGATAGAACTGATTAAAAATATCACTAATTTTCAAGTGAAGAGTTTAATTAGGATTAAAGAAAGCAATAAACAATAATTTTTTCTAAGGTAGTACAGTTCTTCTCTCTGCATAAATTGCTACAGGGTTACTTGAAAAACACCTGTTTGTTTCCTTCATGAGTTAAGAAATTGGATCAATTAAAGCAAAAGCATTTTAGATAAAACAGCCACACCTACCATGGAGGCCTTCAGAATGAGTGCCAAAAATGAGAGAACTTCCTCAAAATGTTTCTTAATACTTCTCTGATGCTATTTCATAATCTCTGTTGCTTTATAAGAGGCATTTGGTCAGAGGCACACGGAAGGTAAATGTGACTAAACAGACTGTAGCTATTTCTAGTAGTATGTACACTTTTCAGACACACCAAATGGGAGAGGTTACACACTTTCAAATTTGCATTCATTTAATTGAGTGGTCCAGCTAGGAACAGGATAGAAGTAATCAGAACATTTTAGACATATTTCAGATTAATTATTTTAACTGAATATTCAAGGTCTAGAGAAGATATAAAACATGCAGTGTTAGAATGGGTTGTTTATTGTCATCTAGCAAAGCTGTCTCTTTGTAAGCTCAATTTGTCAGCCAGGACACAAGCAACCAGAAACAATACTCAGCTTTGGACAAAGCAGAGCTTTAATATTAGAGATAGGTGAACCTCTCTAAGTCTGTGATTTTAGGAAATTCTTTTGACTCATTTTGCAGAGCTGACCCATCTATATGTCAATGTGATTTTCCCTCTGCGTTTTAAAAGCCACGAACTGCAGGGTTTGTTTTTTTCTCTGAAAATCATACTTAAATACCTACATCAAAACTTTCCTCCATTAGAGACACCATGAAAGCAGAAATGAGAGTACCTTATATCCACTAGAACAATATCCATTGGGGACAACCTTTCATACTGGCTTCTTTTCCCACTCCAGTTTCCCTGTTCTGGCTCTTCTGTGCCCATTTAGCTCAGTAGAGTCAACTTCTCACTATGCTCTCCTTCTTCCATTTTCTACTTCGTTGTTCTTAATGTACCCTTTTTCATTTTTCCCCAGTAAGTGTGTCTTAAGAAGTAAACCCACAGGTATGTAAGAACATATGGATTTTAAGTGGAGGACTTTGCCCTCATTGCCTCCAACAACGTGATTTTTACTTTCTATTTGTTTTTCTCTTTTAGCTTTCCTGTCATCAAACTTTACTCAAGGTGCAGAAGTTATCGAGGCACTGTCAGCAATGGGGGCTTTGCCCCACACATTTTCTCATGACTGAAACAGTGACAACATCTGTGAAGTCTGAGTAAGATCTTCCTGCTGTAGGCAACGCCCACCCAACTCTGGCATTTTGCTTTCTGTCTTCTCACAGGTCCTCAGAACTCTGCCTGTGTGCCCATTTGTTTTAGAAATCTAATAGCTTGTTAGAAGTTTGCTACGGGGGCCAATTAAGGTGTTGTTTAATGTGAATATTAAACACCCCTCAGTGTTTCCGGACTGCAGATAGGAAGTTAGCATCAAAATCAAGGGAGTCATTTACTCATACAAACTTGGTGTCACACTTTTGAAATATATCCAGAAGCAAGAGTAGTCTGATTTTAATTTAAATTAAATTTTTAAAAATACATTTTTATGAACTTTAGCTCATATAGTTCTAGACGTCTTAAATTACTATGAGCTTTAGAAAACAAGTAACTTTTCAACATGATACATCATGGAAAAGCACTCAGTGAGGGTCTCTACTTTTCAAAACTGACTAATGATTTTGAGAATCTGATTTGATATATCTGAAAAGACACTGATTTTGGTAAATTCTAGTAAATATCATCAGAGGCAAATTTGCTTAGGATGTTTCAAGAGAGCCTTTTACAATATAATTTCCAGAAGTTCTCGAAGATTAGTGAATTGATATCCTAGATGCAGACAGGCATCAAAAACATATAATAATTACTTTGAGATCACGTGAATATTTAGACTGAGCAATCCTTTATAGGATTTTTGAGGAGCATAATCTCAAGACTGCAGTCTCAAAATTATTGAAGAAGCAAGATTTGGTGAGCACAGTGTTTCTTTTATGGATTGGAAAAAAATAAACAGAATTGGGTTTCTTTACCAGAAGCACATTGCCATTTCTGTATTTTAAGATAAATTAAACTAAAAAAGTCAGCTATTGAGTTCTTAGGTTACAAGGGTTACCACAATAACAAAACAAAGCTCACACTGCTGATCTATTCCAGGGGTTATGACCAGTCCTGTCTGGAACAATAGCCACAGCTGAACCCACACAGTGTTGCAGGGATGTGCTATTTAAAAAAATGCTACCTTGCAGAACCTATCGTGATTCAGATGCAGACATCCCCGAGACATATCGTTTCCTCACGACAAATATTGTCTATTACTCAATTAACACATCTTTTAACTGAGAAGACAGGCTTTTGCAAGAGGTGCTTGTATTGTGCAGTTAAACAGATAAAACAGTTGCTCGTGTTGTTACAGAAAAATACTCAGAGGTGAGAGTGTGCACCCCCTCCCAGCTGACAGCATCTCTACACCAGGGTGCTACTCCAGCACCTCCAGCATCGAATGCTCCACACCAATCCAGAACGTGCCTTGCAGTGGCCCGACACAAGTGGGTACAAGTTTGCCCTGTTGCACTCCAGTGCACAGTGAGAGCCACAAAGCTACATTCTTATGGGCTGTAGTAAAGGCCATCTACTTTCCCTCCACTGTCCTACCAGCAGCCCACACTCTGCCTTCAGAGAGTTACACAGGATTAGGCCACAGACCCTTCCTCTGCCCTGAGTAATGAGCGTGTCAAAAGCTCGTCCAACACAGCTGGCTCGGCACCCCTTGCTTTTACTTTCAAGATTGGAGCTCCACAACATCACGATAGTTTTAAGCTTCACACACAAAAAATGTGTGTCAGCATTCAAGAAAGGGAGAAGGGAAAAACAAGGAAGTAACAGTAGTTAAGCTGCTGCCTGTTAGCCATCCTAGTCAGTAATTTAGAAACAATAAGAAAACACTTGACCAAAGAATTAGAGTGTGGTTGTCTGATCTTTAGTAAGCATCCCAGTGCCAAAGGCTCCCTTACCATCAGAGAGAGTTTTCAGAATCCTTTCTGTTAGGTCCCACACAAATCTCTCTGGAAGTCCTTCGTTTAACATCCTTGATTCCAGTCAAGAATAGGTTTTCCTCATTGGCTTCTAATTCCTTACATCTTCCCTTATAAGCACTGGAGCAAACAGGATCTGCATTTTACTGCTCTGATGGTGAACACTGTGAAACAGGCAAGCCTCAGCTCAAACGTGGTCTGTGACCTCCATGAAATGCCATCTGTGGCTCCCAGAGAGGTTGTTCCCACCACTGCAGCCCAGGCAAGTCAAGGCTGGAATAGGGTCTTGAAGGTTTTTCTCTATTTGAACAGTCAAACAGGCTGAGGCAACTGCCATGGATGTAGAACTACAGCACTGAACTACCATATGAACATGGTCTTTGATGCATCACACATTCCCTCATGCTCATTTGTAGATTTTCAATTGTTTCCTATTTTAACCTAATATCCTGGAGCTTCCAAATAATTTTGCTGTTAGCTAACTTGCATATTTTTTAATATAAATAAAGTAACACACTCCCCTCTAACACAGGGGATTGGAAGTGTGGTTGTGTATTAGGACTAAAGACTGCAAACACAAAGCCTCCGGACTTGACAACAATGTCTCCTTCTGCTTAGGTAGTGGACATGGGGGTTTTTGAAGGCAGGAGATCAAGTGCTAGTTATCAGCATTATCAGTGAAAACACGTGAATTTCTAAAAACTTTAGCCCTTTTTTCAGGCACACAGACCCACAAAGGGTACTATTCAGAGGCAAACAAATCTTCTGTTCTCTTTGCCACAGGAAACATTTTCTATGTCATTAATTCAGGTGTCTCTTTGCCTTAACCAGCCACTAACAAGCCAAATGCAAAATTTTCTGTAGTTACTTCACAATGCAGTCTTTTGTTCAAAAACTCAAAAAATACTACATCTGTTACTTTATTAAGAAAATTTAGGTTTGCATACATACTACCATACATGTCTGGTTTTGAAATGAGAATCCTGCACAGAAGCTATTTTTCTATGCTACAGTTGGTCAAAAATCCAGAGAATAAAAATTCCTGATGTTTCAACAAACCAAATCAAGCAGAATAATTTTAAATTCTATTCCAATTCTGAAAAACTATCTAACCAATCTTCAGTCTGGAGAAAAGATAAACTTCTACCAATATCTTTCTTCTAAGATCTATAATCTTATATATTGGAGTTAAAAGAATTAGAATAGAACAAATTTCTTCTAGATTTCTGACTAATTTTCTATCTGCTAGCTACTGAATTTCCATATTTAAAGAGTTCAAGGTTTTTGAAGCAGGTGGCTGGTCTGTTCTCTTCCTTTCATTGCTCTATACTAACATATAATTCCACTGTTTTAAAAAGAGAGTTAGAGAGAGTGATGAGAAGGAAGGTATTTATGAATCCCTGGATCATGACCTTCATTAGCCATTCAGTTGGCTTTCATATTAGTTACATTCTGCTTACAGGACCTCAACTTGCTATTTTAATGATTTAAGTAAGAATTAAATGCTCTGAGAAGAGACAGGAACCAAAAAGATACTGGAAGGGGTATTTTCTGATTCCATTCCTACTGCTGATCAGATAAGATTCATTAACCATTTGTTCCAGACAGCAGAAGTGGCAGCTAATACAGGAGAAATGCAATGTATTCTCAAAGTGTACTCCACCTATGTTCAAGTAGCCAACTTGGGAAATGCCATGTTATTTTTAGAACAACAACAATAATAACAATTATTCAGAATATGCAGTCATGCAAACTGAATAAAACAATGCTAGCCCTGGATTAGTGAGGCTTGACTCCTGTTGAGGTTGCTCTTTATTGTGGCAGAAAGCACTTATTTTTGTATCTTATCCCTTCAGCACGGCACAACGCCTTAGGCAGACACAGCCCAGGTCAGGGAGGAGGGTTTGCTGCTGCTGCAGGACTCTGCAGTTTGGTAGCACGGCAGCTCGATGCATCGTAAGGCAGATTACAGTGATTTGCCACTGTGCAATTCACAGATATGATTGCATCTCGTTTCAGAACTAAGTGGAACCGTCTGCCCCTTTGTATTCAATCAAAAGCCATGCAGCGACTCTCAAATTACACCTGCATTTACCACCTAAAACATGAAAGGAAGACAGCTTGTGTCCCAGCAGTAACTTCACTCTTTGTGCACCAAATTCAGCAACCCACCTGCTCTGGTGTGCACAGCAGTTCCCTTCTCCCACAGACAAGATGAGCACTGATGGGATTTGTTTCAATACAAGAGTCCTTCTCCCCTTTTTCCCTGTTGGGCAGTTCCAGGTTCTCACTCTGTGCCTCTGGCTAGTTCTGTAAAAATAGAGGTTTCTGGACTGCGTAAAAAATCCCCTGGCAATGTGAAAAGCCTCGGAGACAATAAGTAACTTCTTCCGTTAATCCTAAATAGTAGGACAGTTGTATTTCCCAGTTACGGTTACCGGCTGTGTAACAGCAAAAGAGGACTGTAATACTCAACTGAAATGAGATTCCCTCGTTCTGAACACCTTGTATCCCTGTAGGATGAGGCAATCCCCACTGCCAAATCTTACAAGCGAAAAGTTAAATAAAAAGAGTCTTACCACTGTACCTTTTTAGATGGGAACAGAGATTAAAGAATTTTTTCAGGTCACCTAGGAATTCTGCAGCAGAACACAATGAACAGATCCTCTGAGTTCTAACTCAGCAAATTAACTACCAAGCTTTTCTACTGTTTAAGGGATCAGAAGCAGTTAAACCAGCATGACTTGTTACCCTCTTAGGGACGAACCAAATTGCTTATTTAAGACCATATATTTTCTGGTGGATGAAATGCCATTTCTGGAGATCTCTGCCACATTGTTTTGCAGAGTTTTAATCTATTTCATGCCAGCAGTGATAGGACAGACCAGCACAGGGCTCACTCCCAAGAATCCATGGATCTGTGACTGATGTTTGAAAGACTGTAGTCAGGATTCTTTATTCCTAGCGCCATCAACCAGAGCCCTGCAGGAGTCTGTGGCTTCCCTGGATTGACAGCTGACTGCTGCCAAGGGGAACAAATGCTGTGTGTAGATTTGCCTATTTCCTCATGCAAGTCTCTCACCAAGAGAAGGCTCCTTAGCAGATGGGAGGGAGAGGAGGGAGGGTGATACAGAAGATAAAAACAGCAGCACAATACCACTAATCAGACGTCTGAAGACAACATTGTTTGAAACAATGAAAACAGACAGGATAACAACCACCACTACTCATTTCCCTTTCCCAGAACATCTTTCCCTGGGAATACATGAGTCACCTGGAATAAGTGTGAGGTCTTCATCGCTGTTACAGGTAGTGCTGGAACACATACAGTAGCAGAATCATAGAATCATAAAATGGCCTGGGCTGGAAAGAACCCTAAAGATCATCTAGTTCCAGTGCCTTTGCCATGGACAGGGACACTTTTTACTAGACCAGGTAGCTCCAAGTCCCATCCAACCTGGCCTTGAACACTTTCAGGGATGGGGCATTTACAGCTTCTCAGAGCAACCTGTTCCAGTGCCTCACCACCCTCACCATAAAGAATTTCACCCTAATATCTAATATAAACCTACCTAATGTCTAACATAAACCTAATATCTAATATAAGACTAGTTTCTTTCAGTTTGAAGCCATTCCCCCTTGTCCTGTCATTACATGATTTTGTATATAGTCTCCTTCCATCTTTTTAATCTCCCTTCAAGTACTGCAAGGCTGCAATTAGGTGACCCCAAAGCCTTGTCTTTTCCAGGCCCTCAGCCTTTCCTCATGGCAGAGGTTCTCCACCCCTCTAATCAATGAGTCCCTCCTCTGGACTCATTCCAACAGGTCCATGTCCCTCCTGTACTGGAGACCCCAGAGCTGGATGCAGTGCTCTAGGTGGGGTCTCACGAATAGCTGCTAGGATAGATAATTCCTTAACAGTTTACAATTAATAAAAAGCACTCCTCTTAAAACTGAGCGAAGCAGACCAAAATTTCCAAGACCAGAGTTTCTTGTGCCATTGCCCATCTAGTTTCAAACCTTCCTGGTGACGTGTCAGTCACCAAGAATCCTCATGGCTTAGCATACTGAAAAAGACCTTGCAGCCTCTTATTCAAAATCTACAGTCCAGGCAATCTAATCAGGGAACTGGCATGTCCTTCAGTCAGCCCCAGCTTCCTCCTTCCTGCCAGCCCTGCACACATGGCACTGTGTGAGTCAGACACGGAGTGCACATACAACAACAAGCAATGTTCAAAGCAGCACATGCTCTTTTGTGAATGGTGTATGTCTGAGACCTCCATCCCAGCAGACTGATTGCTACAGTTGTCATTACTTTTTTTTTCATCATCATGAAGCAACAACCTCTAGTGTTTCAGCCCAAGAAGTAGTGCAGCCTCCTCTCCACATCAAAGAGTCTTCTAATATTAGTGCCTTGCAAAACAGGACATCAACTGCTATCCCAGAACTACTTAAAAAACAAACCAAAAACAAAAGCCAAAGCCTCCCCATCCTTATACAACTGCAAATATTTTGGTCCCGCATGTCAAACAAACTTAGTTTTGACATAGACTTCTAAAGTTTCTGCTGACTTGGCAATCAACACCCCTGTCTCACAAGCTTCTTAATATCCTAAAATTCCACAGCTGAGCAACAAGAAATGATTTGATGAGGACGGATGGATTAATTCGTCTCACATATCTGTTTAAGGGAATGACAGGAATGGAATAATTTAAAGCTAGAAGTCTTTGCATGTCTTTCCTCTGAAAGAGTCTTTGTATCAATTGCTATGAGTTCATGCTACTTGGCCACCAAGGAGGCTTTTGCAATGTAGCAGTGGCAGCAAATAACATATAATAACTTGTGGGGAACTGTCATGAACATTTAATTGGATCCTAAACGTATTTGCACAAGGAACAGACAAATATGTTTTCTAGGTGTTAAAGTACTTCTGTATCACTGAATTGGTATCACAAGCATCTCATGCCTTCCAGCAGGAGGCTGCAGTACGTGCAACAAAGGGATCTTTTTTTTTTTTTAATCATGGGGTTTGGCACTTCCTAGAGGCCTTATATTCAGCTATTGCTCTAGCACAAGTTTACAAACCCAGAGGCAGGCTGGATGCTAGGAGAACATTGCCATTCCTCCCAGGGAGTGACTGGAGGTCTGTCAGACCAGCTAGGGGCAATGCAGAAAACTTTCCAGGAATCCACAGAAGTTTTTCTTTTTGTGTAGGCTTTTAACTGCCTGGCAAGGATTGGAAACTCCAGCTTGCATCAGTCCTAAAGAGGTCTGGCCTGTGCTACCGCCCTGTAAGAATGCTCTGAGGTCCCAGGAGCTTCACCTGCAGGCTATGTGCCCTGGTGGCAGCAGCCTCCACTCCCTGAAGATGTTTTAACTTGCCACTTTCAAAGTAGATGTGTCAGTACTAGCAAACTTGGAGGGGGACACACTTATCTCCCTGAGGGACCAACTGCAGAAGGAATTTGATGAGCCAACTCATGCTTCTGCTATTACAGCGGAGAGCATGACAAAGATGCTTCCTTGCCTCTTCACAGGAGCTGGAACCAAGACTGTTTTGGGCAGCCAGTACTTTCTCCTTCTCATCTTTGCAACGTGAGTAGAAGTGCAAAGCTTTTGTCTAACACAGTCAGGAAGCTGCACACATAGGTTCTACATCAAGACATTTGAGAATTATATTCATTATAATTTATATAATAAGCTAAATATTCCTTTTCTGAAATGTTGGTTTTGATCTACAATAAAACTGGTGTAACACTTACCAAAAGAACAGTTCTTACAGCACAAGCAACTGATGTGTATCTGCATGCATATAACATGCTAAAATCCTTGGGTATTAAAAATGCTGTAACTTTTTTTTCCAAGTATCATCTATTGCCTCCTTGAAATACAGAGACTTGGACAGAAACAGAGCAAGCGTGAGGTATGTCCCGCAGAAATGCATATTCTTACTTCTGTGCAGAAGTACAATTTTTCACTTAATTAAAAAGAATATTTACCATACTTTCAGATGCATAATGTACCTCAAATAATCTATGAAAAATCTGATGGAACTTCCACAGACACAAAGGCTACATGACCACTGAGAGGGAACACACTGCATTGTCCCAGGAAAGAGAGAAGATACAGAAATGCATCTTACCTTAACATCATGATCATCCTGCATTATTTGAAGGTGTCATTATCCCTATATACCATACATATGAAAAGCAGAAATTTTGATTTCAGATATCTAAACCCTTCGTTAAAACAAGAAAATTATTTCAAGTATTCAAAGCTTGAAAAGTAACATTCATACTGACACAACAAGCTGAAGAGTCAGTCATAGAAGTCAACCTGTGACAACAGACCAACAACAGTAGGAAAACACCAGCCCCAACATGACTACAGCCAGACATCCTAAACACAGGTTTGGCTGGCAGTGTGGAAAATGCTAGGTTTAAATGCCAATATTTGCACTTGACAGTACACTGAATGCATAAATCCTTTAACGTGATACTTTCCTTGAATCAGAATTCTATGTGTATAAAGCTATTAGCACTAAACCACAAATGTTTAAGGGATGGAAACCGAGTTACTGGCATGTTATTGGGGTTTTATGGAAGCAGGTACATTATGGAAAACTGTTCAATTAAAGTTTCATTTTTAAAATGATGTTTTGTGAATGTTATCCAGATATAAAAACTATTTATCATTTGCTTGTAGCTTTGTTTATCACGCATGTGGATATTGATGATTTTTATGATGAAATAAAGACTTGCTCTCAGCACAGAGTAACAAGAAAAGCTCAAATTTGGAAAATAACTTCCATGTTACTTGAAGAATCAGTTTCCTCATGATTTTTGCTGGACCAAAGACCCAATTTATTTTCCTTTTTTTTTCCCATGGAAAGGTTTTGATATTCTGTACTCAATTTTTTTAGAAAAAACGTGTGGTTTTTTTCCTTAAAACTACATCTCTTTAGTAAAAAAAATAGACATTTAACAGTCACTGAAAATTCTCGTTAAGAAAAAATAGACCATATTAGGTGTAAAAATCTTTTGACAGGAAACTGTTGGCCAATTCTACTCTTAGAAGCTTATTGATCCTTTATTGGTGAAGAATTTGCTGTCTGAGATTTGTGAGTGGTTTGTAGTGTGCTCTGTTGTATAAAGAGTATCAGTAATTTCTGCCTCGAGTTTAACATTTAAGAAGTGATTGTTTTGGTGCTTCTAATGTTTTTCCTCATCACATCCCAAGATTAATCCTCGTGGACAAGAGGTGCTCTCATAAAAACAGATAAGATCTGCAGAATTGAAGATGGCTCTTAACAAGAGCAGAGTTCTAATTCCTCTTTAGAAAGAAGGTGAATTCTTTTCCAACACGAGACAGCGCCATGTCCTGTTGATGGGATTACTGCGTCAGACACATTAGTTTATGTGACAAAGAAAAGGCCATAGTATTAGACAGTACTAGCAAATAAACTTTGAGTAGAGAATTTGATACTTGGCTCCAGCCTGAGACATTAGAGAGCTCTGCAGCCTCCCCTCCTGAGCCATGAGTCCGTGTGCAACACATCCAGCATGGTGGGTTTCAGTGCTCTGCACTAACTGCCCTTGGTCCATCACTGTACACCTCAGGAAAGGCTGTGGCTCTGCACTGCACCCCTGAGGAAACCAATTCCTAACTACACAAAAATGTGAAGTGGGATTCAACTTGTTAATCTGCCTCTCGATATGGGTGACTTCCCGTGTGTGCTGATGAACCTCCATGGAGGAGGTGCAGGGTAAACCAGTTCCACCGCAGATGAATTGCAGCAACTAATGGTATACTCAGACAGGCTCTTATTCTCCTCACCTGCTGATAACAACTGCAGTGAACATGCAATAGGACAGGCTGCAGCAAATAATCTGTGGAAAAACATCCTTTTCCACAGAGCATTTTGATGTGTTGTGCAAGTTCTACCATCATATTCAGACAATTATTTTCTCCTTTCTATACCAAATTTTTGTATTTAAATAACTTACTTCACTCCAGTGCTGAATCTGTGTTGATTTTGCTCCCTTTGCAAGCAACATGGAACAGAAAAAGCAAGATTCTGACTGTTGCAAACTGATTCTACCTTCCCTTAGAACAAGGAGACACCCCTGGAAGTGTCCATGCTTCTGCAAATGAAAACAAGCTTACCTCATAAAGGGTACAGGGTACAGAAAAAACCCTCTCCATTAGTTTTGTATGAATATTTCCACTACCCCATGACTCTGTGCCAAACTGAGTCTCTTTCTCCCTAAAATCAAATTAAAGCCTCCTTTCTGGATGGCATGACTTCTCAGTGGTTTTTATAGCTAGCCAAAGAAAAATTTAGTTATATGAATTTCAGTCAGAAAGTTTTGTTTCAGGTTCAGCAAAACTGGGAAGTGATTAATCCTCTTCTAAAATACTCCAGATGAGATGTGACACTTAAAAAAACCCCAAACCTCAAATGGTTACCCTCCAGAAAGGCAGCTCCTTGTCTAATAGCTGAAACTGCACACGGGTCAGTAAATAAAGCAGCTAAATTTTTCAGTTCCAGTAGAACAGTGTGTTAATAAAAAATTGAGATTTAAATATGCATGTGTCCTAAAGATAAGACAGAAGCAGACACTGTTTGAAATACAACGTATTATACCAAACTTTGCAGTTAGCTTAAGAGGTAATGAAATAAAAAACAAATTAAAATGGCAGGGCAATTCCTAAAGGTCAAGGCTACACACAGTAACGTTGAGGAGCAAAGGCCATGAATCCAGAGAATCCTCATCTTCAGCACTATATTGTATAACCCTTCTGAAGAACTTCCAGTGCATGCCCAGCATTAGTGTTTACATTCAGTGTGGAAAGAACATATGTGTGTGTCTTCCATTTTCTCTGACTGCAAACAGTGAAGTAAATGGTGCAGGTCAGCAGAGCAGGAGGAGGGAGGTCATGGCTACACGGAGTGCTCAGCATGCCCGCCTGCAGCTTCCTTGCCACCAGCCTGCATTCCTGGGCTTCCCCTGCTGCACAGCACCAGGGGCACGTTTGCAGCTCACAAGGCCACACTTCTGGTCCTCAGACCCTGCACTATGTCATGTAGACATAACTCACGTTTCTTGTAATGCAACCTCAGTCCTAGATGGAGGAGTTGTGATGACTACATTTCATCAACCGCGCCGCTCACAACAATCCAATTATGAAGAAGAAACCCAGCGAGGCTCCAAAAATCACAAAGACTGAAACACACCTCAGATGTACAGCTGTAATACTTGTTCTCAGTCAACCACCATTGCTTCAGCACTGTGAATTAGCTGCTTTCATGCGTGATCCAGTCACTACTAATCAGTAAGAAAGTTCAGCCAGGCCAGTCAGGCAAAGTGGAATTGGAAAGCAGATTGCCATCTGTATGCTGAAAATATTCTTCACCTTTCCAAAGGTCTCACATACACATTCCACATGAAAGAACAGATCTTTCGGAAAGATCTTATTGAAAGAAATCCTTGGCATTTTCATTTTTATATGTTGTTTTGTAATCTGAATCTGTTAAAAATGTGTAATTGAAAGAAACCTCTCAATTTTTTTCCAAAGGAAGGAAAGAGGAAAGGAAACATTAATAGTTTGCATTCAAAGCTTTGACATTCACTTGGCATTCTGCTGTACTTAATGATAGCTCTACAAAGAAACACAGTTACTGTCTTTTGTGGGAAAGCATATTTGTGGCTGAGAAAGTGCTGCAAAAATTGCAGAGCTTTGATAATTTTATACCATATTTTCACCCCTGTTTTTACAGCCAATTCATTTAGTCAAAAGTCATGTTTTCTGCTTCTTATTTTTTCATTTTGTATCTCCTGATTCAATGTTTTAGTTCTGGGCTGAATATCATTTTGTGTGATGAAAGGTACCAAGACACAACTAAGGCTGTAATGCTTTGTAAAGTTTAATTCCTTCAGCTCATTCCACGCAAGGGTTCTTGAATCTAAACAGAGGTTACATTGCATTGTTTTTATATTCTCAGCTCTCTCCTAACCCAGTCGGGCCTCCTTCACTATGTAGATGCCTTTATCATTGTCACTTTTTCTAACAAATCGGTTTTCTGCCAGCACATCAAAGTTCCCTTGGGATCCAAAAGGGGGTGTGTTGTCTGGCTGGAGTTCAGACACAGCTTGTTCTATTGTGTTTCATTCCACTTCACTGCAGACTTTTTCCTTGCAGGAGCTAACAAAAAGGCAAGATTCCAGGTCCTAAGTTTTGGAAAGAAAGACCCCAAGTGATTTTGCATTTGATTCAAGCCACTGCAGATTCTGGGATTTTTTTTTCTCTTGATTTCAGAAGATTTTTCACTGAGTTCTAAATCTGTTTCTAGAAAAAGCCAAACCCTTTTAATAGGGACAGTTAAAAGTTGGTCATAAGCTTCTTGATTTTTGTTGTGTTTCAGATTTCGTTTCTTTGTTGTTATGGTTGTGGTGTTTCCCATGAGAATGATTTTTAACATTAAACATGTTATGGTTTAATCCATATTTTCTAGGATTCCCTATTTCCTTGGATTTCCTCAGAACATGTAGAATGAGAGCTTTTACAGCTTAGCTCAACAGATATGGTTCTCCACTCTCTAGTAAGGGCTTCTGTCTTCCACTGTGCTATCTACTGAAGTTAAATAAATATGCAAAAACCAAAAAACCAAACAAAACATTTGAAGGGTTTTTTTCTCTTATATTATGTGTAATTATTTTATTCATTTATCCATTTCACAATTATAGCCTTGCCTTTCAGGCAGTGTAAGACTTTTTTTTTTTCTTAATATAATGAAGAAATCAAGTCCTTCTGCTTATTTTATTTTAAAATCTAGCCTTTCCACAGGCCAAAACATCTATAAGGGAGAATAAATACTGCCTGGACTATGGGGATGGGGAAACTGGACCTTGCTCTCTCTCTTCTGTTATGTGTAACAGATACCTGTTAAAGGTATCTGTTTACATTTTTTGGTTTAAACCCTAACCACATTTCTTGCCTTCGTTCAGTAGAGACTGACAAGAGAAATCCAGTTGGAAGAGTCCACCATAACCCTTCAGTTGAGTACCCCTTTTCCTGTGCTGCTGAGAAGGGTGTGACTCCCTGTCCAGCAAGTGGAACTACAAGCTTAGTGCTGAGCACTGCTGATGTTCAAGTTAGTCTGTCTTGTTTGGGTAAGAGCAATTGGATCCCTCATCCCCTTTCTTTATCATCAGGACCTGCTATTGGGTTCCAGACTTTCAAACATAAATTGCTGATGAAGGGATTCCCTCCCTCTCATGATTTAATCCCTGCATCAGCTCTGTGCAGTCTCCAGACTAAGGAGCCCACAAACTGCTGGTGCATCTTCAGCCAATCTGTCAGGGCTGGAAGGAGTCCCACATTTATGCTTTCATAAGGAGTCCCACATAAATGCTTTCATGAGCAAAGCCCACATCGTCTTGTCTTAACTCTTCATGTCTCCTGGAGTTTACATCCAGGAGCTGGGATTGCAAAAAGACAGATTTTAATACAGAATCACTTCAGTATGATCCTCAATGTGATTAGCACAGCTCAGCCTTAGTAGGGATATTATGGCTTGGATTATTCCCATTAGTTTCCAACTGATCTTGGAAAGCAAGTATTACATCTGATTTTAATGAAACTTAAGACTTCGTTGTTTTCAGTCGGCTAATGAAACAGTTGAACATTCTCATGACTTGCTGTAATAATACCAAAGGCTGTGCATTATCATGAACAATGCAAACCTCTTTACAAGATGTGAGATTAATCCTCCAGTACTTGTGTACTGATATGTTTGGAAACGTAAACTGAGGAGTGAAAAGAAATCAGTGCTACGCCAGTGAAACGCGAACCTACCTGGCACAGAAGCTTTCGCACAGTACACTCTGGCACAGCCTCTTGGTTACATGTAACTTTATGTTAGCAGGAAAAGTCACTTTAAAATCTGTTTTGTTCATGAAAGCCTCAAGCACATACACAAGTTAATCACATTTTAGAAGATCATGCTAAAGCACTTGTAAAAAAAACAGAAGTGCATTATGAGGGGAAAAAAAATTCAAGGTGGAGACATTACCAAGGCCCTGAAAGGAATTTCTTGCTTTCAACAGCTTTTCCAAACACTCTGGCAAAAGGCTGTACTTTCAAGACTGAAAATCATTTCCATTGGGTGGCTTGTTTGCTGGCTTCTGTAAAACAGCTTGGTGGTCCAGGACTGCTCTTACTGGACTAATGTTCTTCACACAAAAGCCACGACTCTAATTGGCATTAACTGTAATTGGCATTAACTGTTCCCTGCTTTGGCAGCCTCATCTGAGAAACCAAAAATCAAATCCACAATGTGGACTGAATTGCCCTTACTGGCCCCTCCACACCAGGGTTGAGGGCATAGCAAGAGTAAAGAAATGCTTTTATTTGTGGAGGCAGTCAGAGAACTGCAATTTTATCTGCTGTCCAGTCTGCAGAGAGGTTAAGGGGCTACTGAGTGATCAATCAAGAGACAGAGCACTATCAGACCCTCTTTGGAGAAATGAGGCATTTTATTGGCAAGCACTAGGAAACCTCTCTCTGCCACTGAGTTGGAAGGTGGTCTTGGTCATGTCAATCTCTGTGCTTCCTGGCATACATACACCTGTTTTAAAATATCACCTCTCTGGCAAAGCATCCACAGTTGGCAAACTAGCTAACTCTGGTACAGGGTTTCTCAAAATTTATAAATATCCTATAACTCTTCAGGCAGGTGTGTGGGATTAACAAGAATCATCCTGTGCAAAGTTATCCTTTTTCTGTTTACACAGCAATACGAATTTGAAGGGGTTTACTCCTTTGCCTCTCTTTTGCCTGTTCTGTTTTTTTTTTTGCTTGTGGGCAAATCTAGGTCTTTTTCCTAGATTTAAAGACCCCAAGGGTCCAGTGAGAACAAAGAGGCTGTTCTCTCAGTCCTCTTCTCACCCAGATAAACAGTTATGTACTAGTATTTAGTAAGATTTTAACCACAACCTTATAACTATGTGGCTTCCTTAAAAAAAAAAAAAAAAACACTACATTTTTTAACAGCAGCACAGCTAAGAATACTCCTTCAAATGAATTGAGAACATTTGTAGATGGAAAATCAAATGCTATTATATACAAAAAGCATAGGCAAGTTTCATGCATTGTTGCAGCAGGAGTTTGAATGTATGGCTTTGCTCGGTCCCCTTATGCCTTCATAGCCAAGATCATTCCAATACAATTTGCAAATGCAGTGTGAACACCTTTCTGTGCTGGCTGCCCTGTATTTTTGCACAAACAAACCTACTAACTCCCCAGGCACTCAGTCTGAAGCAGTAATTTCAAATGCAAGTAAACTGACTGTTGTCAGCTGTTCATTGGTACGGCCTCGTCTCCGAGGATCTCAAAGTATGGGATCACTGCTGTGCCAGGCTTTGCACAGGTACAGAAGAAAATAAAAACCTGCTTCAAAGAATTTCAAGGACGTAGCTACAAACTTCCAAAACTTCACAGGCTTTGAGGCTCACAAGAAACAGAAACAATTACTGATAAGCCAACAGTGTTTTAACAAGGAGTCCTTAAGCTTCCATAGATGTAACCTTGGGGCTATTTTTTAAGGTCAGTAAACCAACTCCCATTTAAATCAAAATCACCAGCACAACTCTATATGCCAAGCTGGACACCCTTTCACTGGTGCCATCTATCTGTTTCCTGCAATGTCCTTCTATTTGGAAAAAGAAGGGGAGTTAGATCACGTCCTTCTAGTATTAATGTTTGGGTGTAAAACAGATAACCATGAAGGAATCCAGTACAGTGAGCAGAGGGTCATAGACAGAAGGAAACTTGCAAATATTGTTGATCTATCAGCACTTAGGATTGCACTCCTCACTATCAAGTTCATATTTCCCCTTCCCTGGAATTGAGGACATTATGTTCCTGTAAATTAGTTGAAGTATTCCAGTCATTTCTGTCTTATGCAATATATTAATTCTCTCTCCACAAATGTGGTGAAAGTATTTTTGTTGCATAAATTTTCCATAGTCACATTCATGCTGAGGTCTGCCATAGAAGAACATGAAATCTTCAAGGTAGAATTCTCTCAGACTCTGAAGTCCCTAAAAATATCCCTAAACAAATAAGTAGCTTATGACTTGGCCTTTCATAAACCATAATTATTTTCATCTTGGGATTAAGATCTTTACTTCTTTTTCCTCCTCTGACCTATTTTATTGTACTTTTTTTTTTACTGATTAATACACTGTAGAAATAAAAACACAGACTTACAATAAAAGGATATGCATTTAGTTTGTAAAACTAGTAAAATATTTTAAAAATCCTCGCACGATACCCTGCAGAGTCTGGTCTCCATAATTATAGGTGTTTAGATGAAACTTTCTGTGGCAGCAAGAACCAAGCACAAAAGATGCTGGTTCACTGTTCTGCGTAGCTTCTACTGCACCATAAATAATAATGCCTCGTATTTCCTGCCAGTGATGGCAGACAAGGGTTTCTGCTTTTGACTTCTGGTGCTCGTGTGGCCATCAAATTCAAGTTCTGCAAGGGTTATCTTCCCCTACAGGAAACAAAGCACCCTAAGACTGCTGCTCTTTCGGGACTCACTTTTCTCTAGCTAAATTGATATAGGCCATTTCAAATTGAATCTAAATTTATCATCTTAAATGAGCTTCTGGCACTTTGCAGAATAAACTGAATTAAAACACCTTGCACCAGAAAACTGGTAACAATGAGTGGAAGAGCACTAGCATTTCTGTGTGAAGAAAGGTTTCCAGTTGCATTAACTGGCAATGCTGAGGGCAGTAAACTGGTGTCTTTGGACGTACTTCTTAAGAGCCTGACAAGTGCTTGCTCGAAGAAGTTCTTGTTCTTGGCTGATCAGTCCTACTCTCTGGTAAGGAATGACAGAATGGGTGAGGTTGGAAGGCATCTCAGGATACCACCTAGCCCAGCAGTGCTTCCTAGAGCAAGGCCAACAGAGCAGGTTGCATAGGAGGACCTTTTCCTGAGACAGAAATACCACCTCTTCTTCTGTCACTAGTATAAAATCCACCAGGATTCCAGAAGAAAGGAAGAAAGTGTTTGTGATTCTTAACTTTAACCTAAGGTTGCTTTATGAATCTAAAAGGTGGAAAAGTGAGTGACTATCCTTTTCCACTCAGTCTGCTGCAAATACTTTGATGTCCACTCCAAACACAGCAAGCACTACTGATAACACAAACTGTGTCAAAGCTGTTAGCAAAAAATCAATAAGCCTCCTTATGCTTAAGACCATGAGAGATACAGAAGTCAAGTGGATGAAGCAGAGCACTCAGAAGCCTGTTGATTAGCGTTTTCTTCCCAGTTCATATCAGGTTACTTCAAAAAATGTACTGCACTGTAGAGTGTTTTGAGATCCTGTGGATACAACAGTCCTCAGTCCCATTCAGACACACAGGAATTCACAGTAGGTCAAGAAGTGCTGTTAAAACTGCCTTGCACCCCTGAAAACATGATGCATGTGCCAATTTTTTTAACTGTGCTTATTATCAGATTACACAAAATTACATGCAGAGAAAATTACACTTCATTAGTTAATTCAGCATAAATGATGCCAAAATGCTCAGGAAGATAATTCCCAAAGAATGCTACAGTTGTTATAGTCTGGAAAACTAATCCAGCCCATCTCAAGCAGGTATTAGAATAAACCTAGAAAAGTCCTCTTTTTATGAATGTTGATACTTTTCACATCCAATTTATTTGCTTGTGTCTTATATATTAGGCTGTTTCACCAAAGACTCATTACAGTGTCAAAATACCAAAATTTAATGATCCTTAAGAGAATTGTAACCGACTGGTGACACCCTCGTGCAGCATCTGCTGATAGAACTGACTTCTACATTAATAGATGGTCTACTTTAAAAGAAACACTGTAGCCAAAAACCTCGTACCAACAGCTACGAACACCGAAGTTACCATGAATAAGACAAGCAGGTTAGGAAATCAACATAACAATGAGTGGAGACATTTATAAATTTTTCATCAAACGATACTGGCTTTCTAAAAAAACTTGTAAGGAACGAACCTCCATTCCTCACATTTTCATTAAACACCAGATGGACGACTCTGCACAGCTAAACTGTGTCCTAAGCAAGCAGCTGTGGGAAGGATCTGGCTCGGTCACTTAAAGTAGGGTAGCTAGGCTTTTTCCCCCTCTCATTTTTAGGCATTTCCTTGAGTACTGAGAAAACACAGCAGCTGCTCTTGAAAGAAAGATTGAGAGGCCCTGTGCCTGTCAGTGGATTTTCAAGAAATAGAGATGTTTGACTTTTTTTTGAGGACGAAAAAAATGACAAGGCTGATTTTAGAATTCAAGTCAGCAGCCTACAAAAATATGTCATGATAGGTACTGAACAGTAAACTGATCACATTTCTTAAGTTGTAGAGTGCTTCCATGTGAATTGCTCCACTTTCTTGGGACATGGGGAGAGATGGAAAGCTACATCCAACTTCTGTCTAACCCATCAGCTGTTCTAAACATGCTTAAGCACAGCCTCAAACTGGAGCTTACAAAACAGTTCTGAAAATTGTTCGACCTTTGCTGCCTGAGAAATGTAGCTGAGTGATGAGCAGGTAGTTTTCCAGAGACCCTGCTTTAATTGAGAACGGTCAAAGTAAAAAATAGAATTATAAAAGTTCCCTCCGTGTCCTTTTTTCTGACAGGCACACCAAAACTGTGATACAGTAACACCTTCGTGCTGAGAGAGAATGGGAGGCCAGAATATTGCATGTTTGACAACAGAGCAGAGGATTAAATCTTTGCCTATACTATGTGGAACATTTAAATATAAAGAAATAGGCTAGTTGTGGAACAAGAGTGCATGAGACAAGTTTGCAGGGTTCTCTGACTGATTAGGAACTCATCTGAATTGAAATTAAAGCAGGTGATCATTTTTTTGTTAGGTTATACAGGTTCATTTACACAGCACTAGCCTTCATTATACCATCCGCTACGTATATTACCAATGACACAGCACATCGTCTCAAGATCAATTATTTGGAAAATAGAAGAAAAATTATTTTTTTGTGAAATGAATCAGTCATAAAGGTATGAAAAAGCCTTTGACGGCCTGCTTGGTGGTAGCTTCATAAGATTTTTTAGGTTTTTTTCTGATTGGGGATAATTTTCAATGCCAAGTGATGCATAGCCTTGTTGGACAATCACAGAATTGTCTTAATTGCAGTTATTTGTATTATCATATACTTAGAAAAGCTCAAGCTAATCATCAGTTTTAGCCAAGAAATGTTAGTGTTTAGTTGTACTTTTAACAGGTAATTTCATAAGGTTGAGTCTGTTGTGAAGTGCATTATATCACCTCCAGGGTTATCATACAAGTTTCACATGCTAGAAAGTGTTTTAATACTCACATATGACAAATATTCATTGTGGCAGGCAACAAGGGCACATGGATCATAAAGTTCACTTGGGAGGTGGATACAAGAGGCCAGGATATGCTGTCTTAAGGACCTTCTTCAGCTAATTGTTTAAAGCATTGTGCCCAGTAATGGCTTAGGTTCATTTATTTAACAGTTTGCATAGGAAATTTCAGGTGACTGAGGTCTGATCCTGAAATGAAGTTTTTACTGGCACAGTGGTTTTGCAGCTTATTTTCCAAGGACTGCAACAAAGGAAAAAAAAAAAATACAGCAGAAATGCTATGACCGGACTAGAAAGAAGCAGAGAGAGCTAACTACCAGTCAAGACTCAGCAGATGAAGAATTTTCTCTTTTCTCATGGGAGAGAATATAAAATCTGGGTGACATGAATCTACTGTGACAATTTTAAAACTGAGGCATTCTCTAAGGAAGAATGTAACTCTTTCAAAAGAGCAGAGGAAGCTTTTAACAAAGGGAAAATGACAGAAAAGAGACTGGTTTATTTGTTCTCTGGGGATTTAACGTATCTTTCGTAAAAAGCTGATCTGCTATTACTATCCTCTGAGCAAGAGAGCTTATTGTACTTTAATAATGACACAAATAGTGTGTTTGAATATTGTGTGTTTCCATAATTGATTGCTGACAACGTATTATTGAATTCTGTAGCTGCAAAGTGTTGTTCTGGATTACTGCTTGTAAAAACAGCAGTGTGTGAAGCAGAAGATGTGAATGACAACACTGCAACCATAAGGACATCACACGCTGAAGGCCAAATCCTACAGATGCTCTCTACTGCGAGGGTGTCCTTCACCACAATAAATACTGCCTGGTGCCAAGCAGTCACAGAATTAGGTTATACAGAGTCAATGGAAGGACCAGTGATGAAGGGCAATAAAAATGAGTGCTGAAAAATGGCATGTCACTCATAAAATCCCAGTATTGAAAAAGCTTCTCTTAGCCTTGGCCATTTCTCTGTGCTTCAAAGGCAGAAAAAAACCCCACTTGTGGCAACCATAAAATCATCCAGAAACACCAAATGTTTCCGAATAAATGAGTTAGGGAGACAAATGTTATTCCAGCAGTATATGGGAAGGGGAACAAATTATATATATTGTCAGATCTTCCTGAAGCAAGGTAAGGCAGACAAACCAAATGGCTATCACTAGATGTCCTTAGAGCTTTTGATTGTATCATTGTAGAAACATAACATTCAGACCTAAGAGAACAGCAGCTATGACACTGAAAGCAGAGGTGGTTTTTGCTCAAGCAGTATACATTTGAGGGGTGTCTAAAAGAGAGAGGGGTTTGCACTTTACCACAGCCTTAAAAGCACTAGACACTAGTGGTCTAAGCTGAGGAGGTAAAGTCTGCACCAGGAAATATCTTGAGTAGCCTACCTAATAGAAACTTTCTGTTAACTACTCCTTTTTGTTTCCAGCAAGTACACCCCAGCAGATTTCAATTGCACCACACCAAAAGCCTCAAAAGCGAGTAGCAGAATCTTCCATTAACATCCTCGTGGGCTGTCTTTTATTGCATACTATCAGGAGGGTGCTTCCAAAAGAAAATATCAAAGGGTAATTTTTAAAATTTAATCCCATAACTTAAACTACACTGTTTTCTGATATTATTTTTTCTTTCTCCTTTCACATAGCACCTTTAAAAGATTTGCAGACTTGACTCCCCAACACACTTAATTGTTGCCTAGAAAGTTTATTACATAGTTGTTAACTTTCAATGTTTCTAGTAGTCAGTTGGAATTTAATTATAGCAACTATCCAAATAAATCTGACTCTGTAGATTAAATAGCAGCTACTCTTAAGTAAATAACATTTGAATATCCTCCCCCTTCCTCTGTCAAACGCAAGCATTACTTGGAATACTAACAGCCTTTCAGAACATGCCATTGTCTAGCTGTTTGGTGTCATTAGATATTGCTCTAGCAATCATTTGTTTTATTAGAACCCTGGGATCATTCGGGTTGGAAAGGACCTCCTCAGAGGTCCCTGCTTAAAGCAGGCCTAGATATGATGAAATCAGATCTAGCTGGGACAGATACACAGTCACCCCCTCTTTGAATCATGACTCCTGGAGCCTTGATACAGGGCAGGACCAGGGTGATTAATGGCTGGTGGCAGTGAGCATTGTGCCTTTAAGCAGAGTGGGTATTCTAACTCTGACCACCGTGGACTAAGGCAACTGGTGTTATAGAACGATCATTTGGGGTTAACGCATGATATTTGAAACATCTGAAACCTGTTATTTTCCCTAGCTGAGGTTTATCCTGAAGCTTCATAAACTTTCCATTTTAAATTACAGAGCTTCCTTTTTTAACTATAATAAACTTTTATCTTAAAATGGTGTATGCCTTTTAATCATTCCAAAGTATTTACTTTAATTAGGTTTTAAAAACCCTGCAGAAGACAGCACTGTTCTTAATTTTGGCTGTGAGACTTTGCTCTGCATTCAGCTAGCAGCAGTTCCTAATACCCCTGCTGAACTTCAGCCAAATAGAGCATTTGAGGCAAAGCAAGATGGCATGAATTCAAAAAAGACAACTTGTTTTCATGAAAACATTGGTCCAGTTTCATGGCATTATCTATAATCCACTGGTTTAGTAGAATAAAAGAGTTTTCATCTTTCTTTCTCTACAGACATGCAGCATGTGGCATTCTTGGAGTGTCAGTGTTTTCCTTGGTTTTTCCATGCATCATTAAAGATTTGAAGTTTAGAAATCCTGAGCATCCCCAACCCAGCAAAAACCTCTGAGAGCTGCAAAGACTTACCCCTTAGCAAATCTGGTTCAAATGAATGTCCGACCAGGGGTTGGGGGAGTGGGTGGAAGAGGTTCACACTCATGGAGGAGTGAATGGTTGCTTTGGCTGGGTTATGGACCTTGGCCCTTAAAAGGAGAAAATGAGAATCAAAATACATTAATTTAAGGATGGACTTAATACAAGGGTCATGGAGTAATTGCATTTCCCTGGAGTGCTAGTGCTTGAAAAATAAAGATGCTGGTAATATAGATTCCTGGGTTTTAGATTGTCCTATATTCACTGGAACGTAGGCTTCCTGCATTTGCATTAGTCTCTTTTTCAGCTAGTCTTTGTTCCTGTTTGTGCTCTTAGATGTAAGTTCTGCACAGGAATAATGAGGCTAATAAGCCTCACAGACGTATGCTTGCCTGGTGACATTTAAGAATTCTGGAAAGTGAATCATATTATTTATTAATCTGGCCTCTAGTCCTAATTTAGTCTCAGAACAATAGACTCTGGTTTCCCCCCTAAAAAGAGATGCAGCCCTTAGATGATATGGCTTAAAGAAGACTTGTAACTGAAGGGTAAGAAACATCCGAGTAAATCACACATTCTGAAAATGCCAGCCTGAATTTTTATTTTTTTTTTCAAATTTTGCTGATTTGGCGACATTGAGGCTAAACATGCTCTCACTTGACCAGTTTGCACTAGCCTATATAAGGACACACTGAAATTTAAACACATCACTTTCTCCAGTATGTCTGCGTGGAACCACTGAAATACGTGACACTTGCTATGCACTTAAGGATCTTGCCAGTGAAAGACCCAAAACAAAGCTTCATGACGCTAAGGTCATTGCAGACTTTAAAATATATTAAACCTGATAAGTTGCAAAGTCAATTCATGGGTTCTGCTTGCTTTTTATACTACGTGAATACGTGTTTCTCCAGCAGTGTGCCACCACCTGAAACTAAACGTCTTACCAATGAGGTTACTTATAACAATTCCTTTACAAACTGGTGCAGCACATCACTTTGGTTCACGTGGAGAGCACAGATGAGAAAGACTTTTTTTGCCAATGACCAGTACCTTCTAAGAAAGTTAATTCATACCAACCATGCAAAGCTTGAGACAACCGATGAAAGAATATTGTCATCATGTTTTCTTCTGTGGTCTTTTTTTTAATTTTTTTTTTACTCAAAATTTAGAGCAGCCCTGAGTTACTCAACAGAAGGAAAACAAAGAGGAGATGATGACAACAGAGTGGAAAGAGGCCGAGAGGAAAGCACTGGAGAGTACTTTGGTTTTGTTCTATGCCTCTGAGCGTTTTCAACAGAAGATTCTCAGCTGCAGAAATTAATTTCTTTCTCCTCTTTATTATCTAAACAATCTTGGATTGACCTTCAAACTACTCTTTCAGGTCTTTTTTTTTTTTTTTCGTTTCATACTGATCTTTCCTGTAGGAGGCAACTGAAACCAGAATTGGGTCCTCACTACAAAAAGAATGCACAGATTTTTGCCTGACAAAAGTGATGGTTTGTTGGCATTACAACACCTTTCACTTTTATCTTGCAAACATTTATAAGAATAAAACTGTGTTCACAAGAACACTGATAGAAAGGAGCAGGACTGGGAATGTTGTCATGGAACTGCCAGGGTTCAGCAGGTACACTGTCAGGAAGAGGGAACCTTGCCACATGACTAAAGTTATGAGGTACAGCATGAAAACAACTACTTTTAGTAGTAGCCATCACAGGAAAATCACAAGTGATTCACAGGCTGAAACAACTGAAAAAAAATCAGAGAAGTTCAAGTAATTAAAATAGAAAAACCTGCTCTTGGAAAATTCATGGCTGAAGTTTCAGCGACTGATGTCTCATTTGTTCCAATGGAAAATTCAAAGGGTGAAATGTCATCTGCAGAGTCCTTTTGGAGGATCCTTAACAACTAGAAATTTTCTTAGCCCCAGTGGCCTCAGGGAACTCATAGACTTGTCTTGGCTTCCACAGAACCACACTAACTCAGTCCAGCTAATCACCTGGTCTTATGCAGTGGTTGATTCACTGCCAATTTTTGTTGTGCTTTTATGAATTATGTATAAGTACCTTGAGTTGAAAGTAGGTGCTATTTTTTACACTGAAATAAATAGAAATAATAAGAGCAATTTGGCACTTGTTCTTTTACTACCAAGTACTATATAATTGTGAGTCATTGAGAAATTCTAAGAGAAGCAATTTGGAACAAATGTTGCTTATACTAATGTTTAATATTTAGACTGCTGGGTCAACAGAAAGAGTTACAAGAGTCATTTATGGTGGCTAATTGAAGCCTATGAAAAATATATTTATACTCAGTGGGCTCCCCTTTTTCATCTAATGGGCTCACTGATCTATAGATTCTCTATTTGATCAGAGCATCTGGCCCCACAGGCTTCATGGTTTGCAAACCACAACCTACTAATAAGCACCCTGCTGCCTGTTTGCTAAACAGATCAGTGCTGGCAGGCACCCAAAACTCTAGCCTTTGAAACTTGGAGCTTTTTTAACTTGCCCAGCCTATTGTGTGGCAAGAAAGACAATAAACTAGGAACCTCATAAATGCTGAGCAATTAAACATAAGTTAGTAATACAGTTGCGGTAATAGAGGCTGCTTACCTCAATCCAATATATGTCTCATTTGTTGTCTGTGTCATCCCTGCTAAAAGCCGGCCATAAGCAGTTTGCACAAACCCTAATGGTTGAGATTTCCTTGTCAATGGTTGCCTACCAAGGGAAATCCCTCATCCAAGTAGCAATATGATTTTGCTTTCATATTCAGCAACAAAAGCATCCACTCAAGCTCCCAGCCCTTATGATTTAGCACACTGTGAGAATTTCCATTGTAGATGGAAGTTCAGCTCTGTGATCTGAACACCTCCCTTTGCTTCTCCAGAGAAAAAGTGATTTTACTTTTAGAAACACATTTTCAGAAGCAGCAGCTTTCCTTTAAGACTGAAGAACATCAAATCACCCTGGTTAATGAGCCATTCCAAGTCTATATTTTGAAAAAATCTCTGTTTGCTTATGCCTCTATTATGTTCCTAGATATTCCAAACTAGGCAATTCCAGTAGTACATGAAACAGGATTTAAGTAGTTAGGTGCCATGGCCTGGGAAGAACTTGCAGAAGGCTAGTTACCTGCGAGAGCAAGGAGCTGGGAACAGCCATAAGAGTTTGGGAAAACAAATGCCATTTCTCCGAGTGCATCTAAAAATGCAAATGATCAGAAGTTCATGTCCTTCCAGTAGAGGAAGAAAAACTTATAAAGTAAGGAAACGACATAAGGGGCACAATATTTGCCTTTCATCTGTAGAATCCATAGATTACATAAGGCCCTTTCAGTCATATTCTCAGCACCTGGATATACTGATACCTATTTGAGAACTGATCATACATGAATCAGTTTCTGGTTTCATGACTAGGCACTGCCCTAGCACCTAGGAGTGAAATATTTATTTCTGCATGACTTAGTTCTGCCTTGGTCTGACCATTGTACAGCCTAGTTAAAAAGTAATGCAAAAAAATTATCCACAGGTACTCCTGTGCAAAGCTGCTTAGGGAAAAGCACTCGTGGAAAAATTTAACTCATCCTTCATACTTTCCAGGATTTTCAACGCAGCAATAATTGTGACCCATAAAGTAAATTCAGTATACATATTTTGGAGGAACTGCTAGCGGACAGAAAAAGGTAGGAAACATTTCCTGAACTGTTATCCTTCTAAATGCACTTTCTGCTTGACAAAACAAAAATTGAAGAATGGTGTATAGAGGACAGAGGGAAGTCTCCCACACCTAACAGCTCTCTTTTTAAGTGTTGAAGTGATTAGTTTTCAGCTGGATACTGGGTCACGTGCTTTTCATATATTTATGAATGATATTTGTTGCCCAGGGAACACCTTTGGAGGGAGGAGTGAGATGTACTCTGTGCTAGTCTTACTGTTTAAAACAATACCAGTTGAAAATTCTGCTTTCTTCAGACAGGACCAATATAACATGATCTTTGAAAAAGAAAAAAATTGTTCTTCATCCAGTCCGAAGTCTCCCTTTGGAGCTAAACGACTACATTTGTAAAGTGCAAAGGCAATCTAAATTCTTATTTATAACCATTTGAACTATTAGGTTGATTTTTCTAACCGAATTACTAAAATATTTTCAGCATCTGTTTGTAGAGTGTGGCTAAAGGAGAGACCTCAGTCACAAGAGACCTTTATTTAATATGTTCTCTGGGTTTGTAAGTCCTTGTGTACAACATACGTGCCTGTTACTGTTCACAGCAAACCTGTCACTCCAGGACGAGTGGCCTTTTCCTTTCAGAATGACCTTCTATGAGAAAGTAAGGGGCACAGGTACTTTCTGATGGCTTAGATTGAAAATCCTGCTAGCTGAAAAGTTACAAGAAGTCTATGATTTATATACATCCCCAAAGTACACATCTCCTGGGGAGCTCCTGTATTGGAATAGAAAGGATGATCGTGTCTGTGTGCGTGGGCAGAACAACAGCTTATCACTTAAGCTTACAGCTCCTTCCACTGCATTGTTTCAAATGCTAACCCAGAGAGGCCCCTGCAGGGATGGGGAGGGAGGTGCACATCCCGGATCACTCCACCTCACTGCCTGAGTTAGAAAGGTCAACAGTGCCATTTGTAAGGGGATTTTAGGAGTATATACGTGACTGCTAAGAACTGGGCAGAAGCTATCCAACAACAAGTAGCTAACAACCAGTTCTAGCTAGTACTAAATATGGTTGGAAACAAATCTCTAACTTACAGGCAAAGTCATACTATGCAACATCAACCTCCAGAGTCTTCATACTCTTCCTGAAATCTCTCAGTTTGGCTATTGCTGGTCTAAATTTTCTCCACAGGATCCTTATTTTGATAGAAACCAAAATTATCTGTACTGCTTTCATATCTCACATGAAGCAATCTATCCATAATGCTAATTGCTTGGATTTTGCTCTGCCAGCAGTCCAGTCACAAGAGAAAAACAAGTAATCCATTTCCTTATTTGAAAGCCAGAAGCATATAATGTTTATTAATAGAGAGCATGGTTTACATAGATTTTACTGTTATTGGCCATAAAATGGTGTATACTATAAGCAAGGGTAAAATTTCTAACTAATTAGCCTGTGAAGATCATATTTAATGGAGTATATAAACTTAGCCTCTTCACAGATCTTTAGGGTCTTATTCATTAAGCACATGCACATGCAGTCTTTATGCTGAAACAGGATTTTGACACATAATTCAAGGTTGAATAACCCACCCTGAGATTCACAAAACAGAACAACTCACGTGTTCCAGTTCTTTCAACCCGCAAGGGAATCAAGGAAAATATGATACACCTTCTTCAGCCAAAGAACTCTAAATACACCCAGGGAAAAAAGCTGTAATAACCCAGACACTTAAAAAATGTCATCAGCAGGAGAAAAATAGTGTTTTCAATGTACACTTTTGTCTCCTGGTGCCCTGATTCAGAACACAGTCTGTTAACTCTCACAAGAAAAGCTCCTACACTTGTTTTGCCTCAATCACCTATAGCCTTTGTGCAGGCTGGCAGTGTTGCTGTACTGATGACCTAAGGATTTAGCCATCCTTTTGCAGTTCTCCTCTCAGCAAAGCCCTTCAGCACACAGGTAATCATCACTGACATCAGTGGGACTCGCGCACAAATTTGCGGGAGTTTTGTTAAAGTAAAATCATGTGGTAAAATATCTAAAAACTCACATGGGTCCATTCAATTGGAACAGAATTTAACTCAACATATGGGGCATTACTAGTCCTGGGCAGCTAGGTGAGGAATGGCTAATCTGATAACTCTGTGCTCAGTGCAGTCGTTCAGTCAAAACTTATGGCAAATTCCCTTAAGCCTGACACCATAATGTAATTACACAAGCATTTGCCTGTTTTAGCCCAAATCTTGCATCTGGCTCAATCCCAGATCCAGAGCTTAAATGATGTCCTTGAGATTTTTCCTATCAGCTGAGATCGTCAGGACCAGTGTTACCACTGTTACCTCCTGTACTGATAACTAATTTGCATTAGCTGTGCCTGTGACTTCAGCAGCATTTCAGTCACAGAATGCTCAGAATTTTGATTTTTTTTTATTTTGTTCCATTATTGTTTCAAAACACCTTTAACTAGAAGGCTGCAGGTGTTATAACTAAGGTGCAGTAACCACTACTCTGAGGAATGTGTTACTATTGAAAGACAGCAAATATGTCATTGCAGAAACACTGTAATGCTCTTGTAATTCTGGATAATAGAATTGCTTTGTCATAATATCAGAACATAAACTAAAATTCTGATTTTAACAGACTTAACAATTGCATTTGTGTCACCTTTTGGAATCTCTCCCGTTTAAATTGAAATCCTTAAATTAAACGCGTCCCCACTTGTTGTTTAGGTTGATGCTGCCCTCTTCTGAATATACTGGCTTATGACATTCACTACCCAGAAGCTTCAGGACACTCAGAAAGCAGGCAATTCGTTATACAGCAACCACCAAATGAGAAAAGAAATAATATTTTCTTCTTAATCTCACATAACTCCTCAACTTCGATCAGCTTGTATTAGAAAGTACTTGGGTAAGAAATTATTTTTATTTCAAGGCCTTCAAGAACAAATCTTATTCTAGTTTTATCCTCTCCTATTCTGTCATAACTACAGCATAACCACTTTGCAATGCAGGCATTCATTACCCACTTGCTATGTTTCCAGAAAAGCTCCTCGTGCTCGATCCCACAAGGCTTTTTGTGTGTGACAGGAGATAATTGTAACACTTTCATCCATCCCTTCCATGTCACTCCAAATCCTCTGCTGTAACACAAGATACCTGTGCTCAGTACTGACTGGATTGTGCTTTCCTGCCCATGCACTGCAGTTTCTACACTGACTATAAGTTTTTTGGAGCAGGGACTATCCTTTTTTCCTACTTGTGGTCAGCACTTACTACAGTATAATCTTTGCTGGAGTTCTTCTCTGTTGCCACAATGCAATTATTAAAATTTTATCAGAAAGAAATTAAACTAGTCATTGATTAATAATATTTTTCACTATTAAATCACTGTGGACATATTAGTGTATCTTGTGCTGGGGATGATGAATCAGTATGACTGAGTTTATTGATTCTTCATGAAACTAGTTTACATCCATCTCCACTGGAGTCTGCAATCTGGTCCTAAATATGTGTGAATATTGGATAAATATGAATTACTAAGGAATTAGGGAGATGAGTGAAGAAGAGAAGGGAGAAGGGACTGTAATATTCCCTTCTTAAAAAAAGAAATTGAGGTTATTCAGTGGAAATGGACTCTTATTTTGTTAATTGAGGGACCTACAGTAGAAAAGCAAATCCTTTTTGTGGTTGGAATGTCAACCTTTGAAACATCCAGAACTTGTGTTTCTCAGTCACCCACTGCAAGAAATCAAACTGAAGCAGACTAGTATGAATGTGAATCATAATTTGAGTGGTAGAAGCTCCAAGCTTGATGCTAGTCCTTCCTTAGTGGTCCTATTGACCACTCAAAGCAGATAATTACATTTTTAGAAGTAATTGTTAAAGTCTATCATTCTTCACTAAGATGGTGCTTTGAAGGTTTTAGTCCTGTGTTCACATCCTCCAAAGTTTCACATGCAAACAAACTGATAATATGACAAAATCACCAAGGCTCTTATGCCATGGGAGCTGTTCATAAAGCACATCAAAGTTTTAATTTTGGAGGGCTCAGCCTCACCGTTCCCATGCAATCCCAATGCTTACTGATCTCTTTGGAGCAGTTTCTTCACAGTGAGCACTTGGAGGAGCAGAACTCTAGATGACCAGTATTGGAATCTCTTATTTTCAGGGCAGGAAAACAGCAAGGTGTAGTTCACATAACCAAACACTTGTCCAGATCAATAAGAAGTTGTACCTGTGGCAACTGAAGCAGTTACTTCAATGTTCACTCCTGGTAATCAAAGTAAAATAACAGTTTCAAGCTATGAAACATGTTCAGATGACCTAAAAATTATGATCATCTGGAAATATGCTATTGTGCTGACAAGATAAGAATTCCTTTTAATATACAGCCCAGATTATCTTACAAGTTGTGTATCATCTGCGGCACTGAAATTTGAGGTTATTCGTAACAAAGAGTGTTTTGACCTGCAGAGATGTGCAAGCCTTACCACAGTCCTCCAAAGGGCACTTCTGTGTGTGCATCTGAAGTGGAGCCTGAAGAGTTAGGGCAAATAAATGCTCCAAATGTAATATCTCGGAAAAGGGAAGGTAACAGCAGAGCGAGCAGGACAGTTTAGACACACATTTGGTGCTGAGTTCCCTGGCACCTCCTGGCACTGCCGTGCAAAACTGGAGTGGATGCGTGGATTTATTTGAAGAAACAATTAAAGAAGAAACTTAAATGAAGCCAAAACTTACCACGTTCATTGAAAAGGAAACTACACTGGCTAGCCCCTAACACTACAGGAAACACAAAAACATTCCTCGGGATGTTAATTTCTTTTTCCTCTCCCCAGTTCAGAAAACTAAAGCCAACGTTTTCAAGTCTGGAATTTGGTAGCTTGGTAACTACGCACCTTCCATGTGCATTTTTGAGATTAATTTAGTTTACTTGGAGAACTAGACTCTTCCCTTAAGGAGAAACTAAATTCTCATGCAACTCTGTGGTTAAAGAGGGGAAAACAGTCTTGCTTAAAAATGCTCTTACTTGACACATACTAAGCTTTTATCATGATAAACTAGTACTAACTTATCATGTTAAATGTTTTAATATCCTTAATATACCTTGTTTACCCCATATGACAAAATTGGTTCTTGAGCAATGCAGTCAAAAATGTCAGCAGTTTCTGCTGTTCTACATTAATTTAAAAATAAACTTTACCTCTAATTTTGTTTTCTATTTTTCCTAATAAAATATTATTTTAAGAGGAGGCATTGTCTGCCTCATTCAGGATATAAATTCATCATTATATGTGTAGTGATCAGTGATGTAATTCTTGTAATCCACTCCAGTGCTAACAGGCATTAAAACCACACAGTACAAAGTTGCTTGTGGGGATTAAAAATAAAAAAAAGAAAATAAAGACAGACTGATCCCAATTTCTTTGATGCTTACAACAGGATTGTCTGTATGCAAATAGGTAACCATCTCTGGTCAGAAACCTCTTTCTTATTTTTTGAAATAAGGCAGAAGGGAACTCCTTAGCAAAAGCAATGGAGCACAGATCTGGAAGATATTTGTTCAGGTATCTGATAGCAGAAATAAATGAAGGTGACAGTAGTTTCTCTACTTCTATACCCACAGAGTTGAATGTGGGACCACACAGACTGCCATAATAAAAGCCAGTTGATACCTGGCCTAAGGCACTGATTATTAATATATTAAAGCTCCTTGCCCAAGCAGTAACTTTGTAATAAAGACAGAACATCCCTGGAAGACAAACAGGCTGACCCATTAGGCAGAGCCCGTGGATGTGCCTGCAAATCTGCACATGTGTTTTGGTATAGCTTGTCTTAACAAAGATGCCAGACTTGAGTCAGAGCCCCTGTTTTTATTTCCTTTATACCTCATATTATAAGTCTCAGTAGGACTGAAAGATCACTGTTTAAATTCAAGACTGATTTGCAAGCCACCTGCGATGTTCGATGCCCAGCTTCTGTTCATCTCAGTGGGATTTGAATTTGCAAATACTTCAAGTAACATTGGAAATCTCAGCCCAAATCTCAGGCCTCATTTTGGGATCATTTGAAACTTGTATTGTCTCCAAAGAGAGCTTGATTGGAACTTATAATTAATCCTACTATACATGTCAAATTACACTGGCAATGTCTCAGCCAATTCCCTATAGTTCCTCAAGTTCATCAAATCAGTTCTTTATCTGATGGTGAATTATTTAACCACCACACCAGTCAGAATATCACAGGGGCTTCAATAATTTCTATTTATGTTCTGAATATGTCCACAGCAGCTATTAAAGGGTGAATAGTGATTTCCACTGAGACATTCTTTGCATTCCTGTACTAAGCGAAGACTGGACAAATTCAAACACACTGGGTGTCCTATGATTTACAAATCTCAAGCTGAAGAGTGATAACAGTCATCATCAGAATAACCGCTTCACCAGGGAAAGCCATGATCTTAAAAGTCCCTGTGAGGAACTACCCTACCCACCTGAAAAAGTGTCAAAGTAACCACCTTGTCACACCACAGTGAACAGGATTTTCCGTGAAAAAACCAGCGTTGGTCAGATAAGTTTTTGCCCAACATATTTTAGTATCATAAAAATTGTTTCATGTAGAAGTGCTATTTTTCATATATTACATGGAAACTGAATAAATTTTGTACAAAAATATTCATTCACCGCTAACAGAATTCAAGAACTGAAAAGTAGTTTTAAATAAATTTGAAATATATTTTAAAAGCCTTCTGTAGTTAAGGAATAATATATAAAAATAAAAAACTTTAGAGCAATAAAAACACAAAATTAAAACAGTGCAAAATTTTAGCAAACATATTTTAGAAGGTATGAAGTCAACTTCGAAATACTTTAAAAACTTGGATTCATTTTTGCAGTATACTATGATGAACAGAGAGACTGAGGAAAAGAGTAGGTAATCTTGGGGTAATTTAAAAATTCACTGATTTGATTAATGGTCCTCTTGAATTTTGAGGAAAATTCCTCAGTGCAAATAATGTAAAATTTTCAACCTACTGATTGTTGAGAATGTTGTAGCCCAGCTAATTCCTGGGAACTACATACATATTGTTCCATTTTGCCTGTGATGCAGGCAGAGATTAAGCAATTTGACAAATGATAGAAATACTGCATGAACTAAAGCCGAAGCATTGGCTCTACAGAGGTGAAGAGCCAGTTTCGACAATGACTGTACTGAAGCCAAAATTTCCTCAAATTGATATATAATCCTCATGATCATCTTTGCTCATATTGCCGTCCAGGCCTAGATCCAAAAATTGGCAGTGAAAAATACACACTTCCTTTTCCCCCGCTCATTGAGAATAACTTTGTAAAAGTCATTTTACCAAGTCATAAAATGGAAGCCTCCTGCAGCCCCCAAAGCTATTCCCCACTTCGCCAGTGTCTGCCAGTTCTTCTACCTCCTTGTTTTATGAAAGTGGACTGGCAGTGGGAGTCAACGGGAATTTACCACTTCCTTTCATGGAAGCAAAGTTCTGTCTCCAATCCCCTCATTGCCTGTCAGCTTTTGAAAGAAGTGTGGCTAGAGGCAGGAATACTTTAAAAAAGCCCAGCAGATTTCTCAAGTCAGCTTTAAAAGTGCCCTTTAAGAGCTTCCCTGAGGTGTTTATGGCTTATATTGCTCAATTAGCTACTTTATATTGCAGTATTTCCTTCTAAAGCAATCTTTGACTAATTGTAAATTCTTAGAAATATGCTTCATATTTTAAAAGTCCTGTTTTTACAGCTGCAATAAAGTCCTCCAGGGCACATATTAGAGGCCACAATGGCACATTTTGGCCATCAAAAACCATGACTGGACTTCAACACTCACCCCATCACTATAATGGGTGTCTCTGACTCATTAGCTGTACCGAATAACAAGCTGATATTAGCACCTGTTCTCACAAAAGGGATTTTAATAGAAACAGGGCCGAGCTGAATGTGTCTGGGGAAGTTCAGTTCTGAGGGCTGACTGAGTCCATCACAAACATGGAAAGGTTTTATAAAATCTCAATGTGCACAGATCCCAGGGTTTAGTGGTTTTGTCACTGGACTTCAGTTAACAAACTCCTTGAATGACCAGCCCAAAGCACATTTCATTCTCCATATACACTGGACAGCTAAACAGGAAAGCCATAAAACTGAGGGCAGCTCTGAATCTTTAAAGGCAGTCAGCTCCAGCACCTAGGTCTTGGGATAAACATTTCCAGCTTGAGTTCAGTTTTGGAAGAATTATGTTGATTTTCTATGTGGTGTTTCTACTTGACTCAAAGTAATTGTAATAGAACTAAAATTTTATACGGTCCTAATTAGAAAGTAACATTCTCCCCAGAGTCCGATATGTTACAATGGTAGGTAAATATAATACATATTGCAGGAGACTAATGTTCATCTAAAATAGTCTAAATTACTTTGCACAAAGAGAACTTTTCCACCTTTTTTTTTTTCCACTCTCATAAATAAGCATTACAGCAATGCTCACTGTGAGTTAATGAAAGATGAGCCCAGAAATGCTCATTTAGTGGCTGGGGAGGGCAGGCTTCACTTCTATGCTGACTGGGCTCACATAAATGCTTAGGGGGCTAAACTCCCCTGGGTTTTTTATCCTTGTCTTCATTAGGAATGGTCATAATTTTGGAACAACATTAGTATTTATCTGTTTAGTTTCAAGATAACTTGTAATACAGAAATACCATCGGCTTCAAAAAAGTAATTCTCGCAACTCAAAACCTTGTGAAGAATTTTGTACATGACAAAGTACATTCCAACCTCTGATGCAATACAGCCATCCTTTTCAACACAGATCCATTCCTGTTTACTGTCTGTAAGGACAGGACTGTCTGAGGACACGGAGTGGTTACTAGGACTGTAAACAACAGGATCACATTTCCCAATATATTCTGTTCAATGTATCTATGGTTTAAAAGAAACGAACAGCATCATTTCAGACTCCTACAATAGGCAAGAATCCAGTGGGTGTCTTCATGCTTTTGAGAGAGGCTGGGACATCTCCAGCCTTGGAGTTACTCAGAATTATATTTTTGTGGCCCTGAGCAATCCAACACAACTCTGAGGCTGAGTTTATCTTTGAAGTTGGCCCTGCAAGCAGGAGAGCATCAGAGGTCTCTTTCAATCTAGATTGTCCTGTGACTAAGTACATCTATACTGCACTGTTTCGAGCATCAGTAGATCAGTTCTACTTATGTCTGTTCATTTCCATTTTGGTTTAGCATGTTTTGTATTACCCAGATTATGCTCTATATCCTCTCCTCACCGAGCTTACACAACTGATAAGTCAACACTACAGTCCGAGCTGCATGGCAGAGCTGGGGCTCTCATTCAGTACTGCAGGTAAGCACATCCTGAATTTTAAAGCCAAGGGCAGTCACACTGGCAACTGAACCTTTCCTATACTTTCTCCTTGCTTTGTGTATTGGTGAAGTCATATTTGTGCTACACATCTGCTTATCAACTTACAATGCATAAACACCTGAGCTCTCTGGGTGAAATCTCCTATCAAAGTGAAATGAAATAATTATCTAACTCAATTAAAAACTTTCAGCATTCAACTCCAGCTATAAGAGGTCTATTAAAATTAATAAAATCAGATTTCACTATATGGAAAATTTACCATATAAAACCAAAAATAATTTAATTAGTACTATTGTGGAGTAGCAAAAAGTTTACAGGATGAAATGTTAACAGTCTTCTAAAAAAAAAGGAAAATGTGGAAGTGAGGCAAGCTGTGAATATGAGGTAATGATCTGTAATTCATGAAGTCTAAGATTCAGGGTAACCCCAAAAACCAGTGTATGAAAACCCAGACCATTGCAACTGAGAATGGAACACAGAACCTGAAATGTCCAGAGCTTTATGTTTGCTTAGCCTACTTTCCCTCATAAAATCCCTCCTTTCGTGAAGTATAATGTGACTGACATTAAGAAAAATTGTGAATCACTTACCAAAAAATATACTAACTGCCCAGAATCGGGACTTTTAGAAAAGTTTAGTGCTGAAGAGGGTAATTAGCAATTCAAAGTTAAGCATTCACATTTATGCAAGCCTCCCCACTAAGGTACTATGATGCTGTTTTCTGTAGCTGAGAAGACTGATTCCCACCAGACCATGCACTGTGGTCTGGAAGAAGTCAGAATAAATAATCAAGATGCTTGCTCCTCCTGCTCTTGAAAGCTCCCAAGTGCAGTGCTAAGTGTTGCTGAACAACATGAACAGAGCAACACGTAATCACCCAGACACACACACACCCCAAGACAACAAAGTAGTGCCTGGTTTCTCAGCTCATGTTAACCTGCATAGATCCAAGACAGTAAAAAAACCTGACATTAATTTTTGCCAGCTGAAAACCTGCCCTGAAACTTAAAGCAGCTGGAGAACATGGCTGAATATCAGATGCCTTCAATTTAAGGACAAACCTTTGCTAAACTCTTTATTAGAAAGTTATACTCTTTTTGTAACTGAGCACTGCTTTATAAAGCTAATATATAAAGTGGGTGTCCAAAGCATAGGCTTTGTGTTTGGAGAAATCTAAATATACTAGCCAATTTAATATCAATGGTCTAAAAGCATGGACTCTCCCTGAAGGTAAAGAACATCCTCTTAATGAAAAAAACTTGCAATAATCTTAGATCCATCTTCAATTTAGACCTTGCATTTTCCCCCGTCGTCAGAGTTTCAATCGCCTTTGCTGTGAGCTCTGGATTTCAATTTATGGAGCATTAGCCCTAGGCTCCTCATCAGCATCTTCAGATCCACTGGGACATGCATTCCAAAATACTGAGCAGTTGGAAGAATGTCAACAAAATCCTGAGTTACAAACTAAACAGACCAGTTGCTCAAGGAAATGGGGGGTATCCCCCATATTTAAGAGTGCCAAGTAGTTCAAAAATCAAAAGGGACAAAACAACCCGAAGATGCTGACAGGAAACTGTCCATAAGGAAGGATGTCTACCATTTCATTCAGATAAGCAACCTACAAGCCAAGGAAGATTAAACAAACTGAAAAATAAAAGCATCCAGAAGGAGACATCAAAATAATAGGTATGTAGAGATTCTATGCATGTTTGTAGCTCTTATTATTGCAACATACCACATAAAATGCATTACAATAGGAAACAGGAATCATGAGGGGCTGCGTGACTGCAGACAAAGGTGATTAGGTCTCAGCTGGCTTCTCTCTGCAAGGAGCTGTCTTAAAAGAAAGGTGTGTGCCCATACATAAGCCCTTACTTCCCTTGTTTGACGTCTCACTCCTTGTTAATCTGTTTTCCAGTACAGCACACCAGTGCAAGCAGTGTGCTCCTTCTTGGCACTGACTGCACGTAGCAGCTGCAAAGCTTGTAGCCAGTGAATTTTGCAGCTGGTCTGGTAGCAGTTGGCAAAACCCTAATGTCCAGATGGACATTAAATTTGCATTACTTACAATACATCAAAAGTGAATAAACCTTTATGAAAGTGACTTATAAGGACATTTATTTCAGGACTTATTTCTGACAGTTCTGAAGCCATTTTCATTCAAGCTATGCTTAGATGCTGGATGTTTTACTCACCCACGGGAAAAAGTTCCTCAACTCCTGATCACTGTTGACGCTTACATAACTCACACAAATTTTGACCTACAACCCAGTAGACCTATTTACAAGTATAGCACTTGTGTCCAAGAGCATAGACTGTGCAAGCATCTGACCTCCTGAAGTTTTCCTACCTGCAATGTTAAAGAATGGCAAAGAAGCCAGTCACAAAGTTTTCAAAGTTTTCAAAGTAAAAACGAAACAGTCACCAGAAAGGCAAGCCATTAGGAGAGGTGTCCTGGTTTTGTCTGGGAGAGAGTTAATTTTCTTAGTTGCTGGCACAGTGCTGTGTTTTGGATTCAATATGAGAATAAAGTTGATAACACATTGATGTTTTGGTTGTTGCTAGGTAATGCTCACCCAAATCAAGGACGCTTCTGTTCCCCATGCTCTGCCTGTGAGGAGCTGCACAAGAAGCTGGGAGGGATCATGTCTGACTGGAAGGGGCCAAAGGGATATTCACTGTAGAACATCATGACCAGTATACAAATTGCAGAGAGTTGGCAAGAAAAGTCTGATCACTTCTTGGGGATGGGCCAGGCACCAGTCAGCAGGGGGTGAGCAATTGTGTTGGGCATGACTTGTTTCTCTTGGGTTTTATTCTTCTTCTCTCCTTTTCATTACAGTTATTATTATCATTAGTATTATTACATTTTGCTTTGTTTCAGTTATTAAGCTATCCTTATCTCAACCCAGAAGTTGTACTATTTTCCTGATTCTCCTCCCCGTGGTGGGTGGGGTGGCACCGGGTGGGATGGGCAAGCAACTGTGTGGTAGTTGCCAGTTGGGGTTAAAACACAAGAGGTCAGTGCCTGATGAACTGTGTCACAGGGAATGCTGTATCACACCAGACAAAGCAAATAGCTTTCCTATTGCGTTCCCATCTCCCAGCAAACTCTGAAAATTCCTCTTTATCACGCAGATGGCAAGACCCCCAATGTCCATCACTCTTCAGAATTCATAGCAAAGAGTGATTCTTTATATTGAAAGTCCTTTAGCTTTGCAAAACTCATACAAAATATCATAATGGGGAGTGATCAGGTGTCTTTTTTTTTTTAATAACCTGAATCAAGAAATAGTATCTCTTGCTTTGTAAATGACAGTCTTTAAAAAGGTCATCTTCATTTATATCTTCAGTTCTTAGCACTTTGAGACTGTCATTATAAAACCCATTTTGCTAATATGGGCTTTCAAAAACTTAACTAAAAGTTTCTGAAAAGAAAATAGGTCACTGGAAGATTACTTCTGTTCCTGTAGAATGCAAGAAACTGAGACTTTTTTTAGGTCCAAGCAGTAGAACAACAGAACACTTCATTACTTCCTGAAGCTACTGTGAGATCAGCACATAATGCTTCAGCCCTTTCTCAATACCAGCTGTGAATACACCATGATTTGTATAATTTTTATTCTCTCCCCACTCTGCTCTGGAGATTAAGCATACTAATAAGACTTTCAAGCATGTGAACCAATCACCAGTACACCACCACCACAAAACTCTCTAGTATTTCAACAGCATAAGTGGACTGCACAGCCTGTGGTGTTTTAGCAATCCAAGGTCACTTGCCTTACAAATTATTCATTCCTCAATTTCACATCATTAAACACCTAATTCTGTTCACTGAAAACAGCACAAGCTTCACTGGAAGAAAAATTATTAAATCAGCCATGACAGCTTTGCTATGGATTTGTTAATCCAGTACAAATAGTCTGACACAAGTCCAATAGGATATAGTTGAATGACGTATCTCAAGTAGTGGCTGTTAATCACAGTTAAATAGCTGTTCAATGGAAATGACAGTTTCAGTCTAACAATCAGGCACTTCAGAGGCACGTGGTGCTGAAAGTTTGCTGTCTGTACCCTACCACTACTGATTCTCCAGCTTGTTCTGTGCTGGGGCAGCCATGGGAAAACACCCTGTGAGGCAGTACAGCCTCCAGGGGTAGCACAAAAGGAGCAAACTGGCAACCAGGTATCAAGTTTTCATTTCCTTATTTAGATATCTCAGGTAAAGAGAGAAAATAGTTATGAAGAATGAAACTGAAGTCAGCGTGGAGGAGGGAAACTAATAGATTCTACTACTAAATCACCACAGTGTCAGACCTGCAATATCACTGCTGCACTCGGGAACATTCAGAGCCAAAATATTGTTAGATTCAAGTCAACTTCTCTCCTGGTGTCCTCACCATTTTCTTTTACAAATGTTTAAAATTCGAGGTGAGTCTGATGCCAAAGTACTTTTGGTCAATTAGAGCAAATGTATGTGAGTGAGGGAATTTTCCTAAGTGATTTAACATCAGCTGGCTTTATTCTGCTGTATTTAGTGTGTATACAGGCCTGTGCCAAGTGAAGGAGTTCACAATGCTTTGCTCCTCTATTCTCTCTTAACTCTCTACTTTCCCTCTCCACTATATCAGCAGAACTGCTGTCAAAGTGCCCTGTTACAAAGTCAGATGGCTTAACTTTGTGTCAAGTATAGATCTCTCTGAATAAGACTTTTTTGTGGTGATATATTTGAATAGCATCTCTTCAGCAGCTTTGATGGCAAGGGTGGCCTTAAACACTGGGCTGGGAAGGCTGGTGGCAATGACCTCTAGCCAGCAGAGAAAGCTATGGAAAGGGACACCAAACTAAAGCCACGCTAGGAATAGTCACACTGAAGTTTGCAGAAACTAAATTAACCTGAAATGACATTCACTGTAGAATCAGTAAACCATCTGTGCTGAAATGGCTTGTCTAGTTTAACACAGACGGAACAGAATTATGAACTAGTGAATCAGATGTCCGAAAAAATAGCCTCTAGTCTGCAAACAGAAATGATCTATTTAATTTTCTACATCTGAGTAGTCCCATGGAAGACTTAAGTGTATAATGTTCACACTGCTCAATTTCAAGTTTCAGCTATATGCAGCACTACAGTGTTACAGGCTGGGGTTTCCCCACGCCCAACCCCAAAAAAAGATTAAATAAAACCCTCAAAGACAAAGCTTCTCTTGCAGTAAACAGTCAGGTTTCTTTCCTTGTAATTAATATGGTATTTTTGATATAGATTTTAAAGAACAGAAGTTTCTGTTTCTCATTAATTTAATTCAACTTAATTATTCTAATACCAAAGACAAATCCCAGAAAATATTTAGCTTGCAACAACTGTTTCTATCTTCATGTTACTGAACTGTTCAGTAACACCAAAAGAGCCTTAAAATGCTTAATAATTATGGTTATTGTGCACAGAAGAATGCAATACTGGCTTGATGTTAAGCTTCCATTTGGAAAAATTATACTATAAATATAAAATGGCCACCAAAAAGCACAACTTAGTTACAGAAGCACAAAAGAAGGACCAAAGAGATTTTAAGATGCCGTGAAAACCAGATGTCCCAAATTAAGAATTTTCTTCAGGTTTTTAACCCTTCTAAGACACTAAAGTGTGTGAGCCAAAGCATCTTGCAGAAAAGCATTACTTCTTCAAGCTTTGGATCAGGCCTGAGACCACAAAACAACTTAAGAAGGCTTTCTCCTAAAGCACATTCATATACAGAAGGGCCTTGCAGTCTAATATGAGTAAAGGCAAATCCCTCAAAAAGACCAAATCTCCCATTCCATTGTCACACCATTACTGAGAAACTCCTGCAAAGATACATTGCCATTGTGAGTGATGTGCAGCAGGTTAAGACTGCTGCCCTCATGCCTTGAAGCCATAATATTTCTCTGCAAAATGAAAATTGTCTTCAAACTTTAGTGTGTGAAGCAATAGGCTTTTTTTCATTGGGTTTTAGTTTGGTTTTGCTTTTGTGGGTTTTTTTGTGTGTGTTTGTTTGTTTTTTTTTTCATTTTTCAAACCATTTTTTTGTCTCTGTCCTATCCATAAGAGAGTTATGTGGAAACAGTTCAGTGTTCATGGTCACTTCCAAGACACTGAATATTGGTGTTCTCTGTACAGTGCAGAGAAGATGGAGAGAGCAGCATATTAGATACAACTCCCTCTGTAAACTATATAATTTGAAAACAAATAAAATAATGTAAGCTTAGTTCTGGATGCTTCCTAGTAATTCAAAAGAAAGCACACAAGATTATTACAGAAGATAAGATCATTACATTTGAGACATTTGTTGGAGCAAACAACTCAGTCATTTGGCATGACATTGAACTGTTCGTTCTGAGACCACGAGACAAGGGCTTCAGCCAGTATAAAATGCCTCAGCTCCATCAGCTTTGTATTACAGGATCGGCTGCACTTTGACAGTTTGTATAAAGAGACGAGTACATGGTTTCTCATTTTGATGAAGAAAATGATACTGGATGACTAGAGATACATTGTCTTTTGCTTCAAAATTAAGCAGTAAGAAGAGTTTATGCATAAGAATGCCCTTACTGTAAATGCACCAATTGTCACTTGCTTAACACATGTTTTATATTTGGCACAGCAACAATAGAAACGGTTGCAAGATGGATTGGAGCCAACAAATGGCTCCTCCAAGCCATCAGTCTCAGAATCCTACCCAATTCCTATTCCTTCCCAGAAAAAGCCTGGGAAAACAGATTGTGAAGATGCAGAAGTACATACACATGTTTTATATCTGCTTTTGTATGTATGTGCATATGTAGACACTCATGTTAAGTCCATGTATAAACATGTACACACAGAGTTTGTTCTACAAGTGCAAGAGACAGTGCTCAGGTGTCTGGGCTCTTCAGCTCTGAGATCCTCCCAAACCTAAACTTTATGCAAAGAACTTTTTCTCTGTTCAGTAGAGATATTTCATTAAAAGACAAAGTTATTTTGGAGGACATCTTGTAACTTAATGTTCTGGTTTCTGCTAACAGGGTATTCCATGTTTACGACCAGTTTCTCCGTTCCACATGCTGGCTGAAGACCTGCCACAGCAGAGACTGCACCACCAGCTATTCCTAGATCAGGGTAGGGGTAGCTCTGAATGCTTTCTCTGAAAGAGTCAGGAGTAGGCATTTCAGAGATGCATGGCAAAAGCAGAGGCTACATGATGCAATCACTGTTTTGGAGCTAGCGACTGCCACTTTCCACATTTCAGAAAGGAATTTCTTTCTGGAAATGCCATGGGCAAATTTCCTTATTTTGACAGAAAAGAGCAGCTTTTATTCTTCAAAAATTTCAGTAGCTGAATTGCCTCCTTTTTGTGCTGATCACCATCACTGTTAATGCTAGAAGAGAAGCGTGTACCTGTAATGCAAATGTTCTAAGACGTGACTTGCTGAGATGACTACTCATATGCTTCCAGCTGGAGCTCATTTCTCTCCTAAATGCCATCCATAAGAACATAAGACCAATTCTGTACATGTGATTCTTGATAAAGAAACCTACATATGGTTCTCTTGAAATTGTCCCTTGCTTATTTACTTTTGTATCACTTTGTTATTTACAACACTTGACATCTGTACTGCAATCCTCTAGAAAACAGAGTATGCACTGCAGGTAACCCTTAAAAGCAAAATTCATATTAACTCCAAAAAATCCCCAACAATATCCAAGTTTAGAAAGAGGAGAATATGAAGGATTTCCATTCAAGATCAGTAATTTTTAACCTTACAAAGGTCCATCACATCTCACCAACAGACTTTCGCTTCTATAGCTTAGTCTCCAAGAATCCCAGTTGGAGCTGAAAGCCTTGCAAGAAGGCACTCTAGCACTACCCATGTGTCTTTCCCCCCCTGTTTTCCCAGGCAGGGCGAGGGCACAAGATACTCTCTTGCTTAGGATTTGAGGTTTGGACAAGTCACCCTTCCTCCTAAGGGCATCACCCAGAAAACAAACACTGGTTAGGACAACAGCTTCCTAGTCCATTGCCCTGTTAATGTGACTGACCAGCAAAGGCCCACACCTGGAAGTATTTGTGCCAGAAACCACATGGCCACTCAGGTCAAGCTCCTGAGATTCATAACAGAAAAAAATTTTTAAAAATGTTATTTCTGAATGGCTCAGGAACACAGCAAAGTGTAGCCATTTTTCCACAGCCAAAAAGGAGTCCACAGACACACCGGAATAACTATTCTGATATATTATATATAACTAACTGCAGCTATCACCCTCTCTTCTCCCTCCCTCAGTCTTTCTTGGGTGATTTGAAAAAACCCCAGAAGAGAAGTTATCTTTTACTCTGTGCTCATTTGTGGCCTCTGGGAAAAGCTACAGTAAGTGAAGATCAAAGCTTCTTCTGCTTGAGTTTATAATTGCTATGGTCAGCAAAGCAGGGGAAAGAAAGACCTGTCAGTTATTATTTTTTATTAGAAATACAGCTTAGAAATGTTGCCAAATGAAGCCACACTAGGGGACAATATTTAAAACACAGGAACATCCCAAGGTCTCAGATATCTTTTGAAATCATTGGCCCTGCCCTGCACAATGTACATAAACAATATAAGCAGACAGAAAGAATCCAAAGTATGGGTAAATTAGAACAGTTGATATATTTAAGCACATTTAGGGCAAGGAATGTAAGAATTCAAAAATATCTGGATCTAATCTCTAACAAGCCAGAAAAATGTGAATAAAATGTGAAATATTGGCTTGCTATTTTAAAAATCATAAACAGAACTAAGACACAAGAAAGGAACACCATAAAACTCTGATTTAATTGCTATGGCAACTTGCACAGTGGTTTTACAGAGTTGTTCTAGCAGTTCTCTCATATTAGCAAAATAAACATGTTGAACAATAAAAGTTAAAGGAAAATGGTCATTTAATGTGTTGTATCAACACATATAAGAGTGATATCATATATAATGTGAATTTATTATTACATCCACATCATATTGAAGCACTGGAAGCTATTCATTTTGGGATACGGGACTAGGGAGAGGTTACAGGTCCAATCTACAGCTGATTCAATTCTATCTACTCAAATTTATCAAGTTCTGAATTAAAACTAGCAGGGTTTTCTTACTCCCACTGCTCTAACAACATCATTCTAAAGCCTAACTCTAATGAGAGCTTGGAACCTTCTAGAAACTCCCTGAGAGAACTTACTTATCTCCCTATTATGTCTTTTTGCTCTTTACAATAGGGTTTTTTCAGTTTAATTAACTTATCCTCTTTGTTATTTATGCTGTTTCTAGTTTCTTCATATAGAAAGCTACCACATTCTCTCTTTTCCTTTGCTATGCTAAACAAGCCACAAATAACCACTTGTAAGCATATAAATACACACATATACATAAAATATATATGCATTAAAAACACACACAAATATATTAACAAAGCTAAGTGCATATTTACACACACATGTACATAATTATGAAGGAATGGGATTGTGTCAGATCAGATTATACAACTAAAGAAAAATGTGAATTTTCAAATAAGAAAAATATGTTTATATATACTATACGTATTTGTTACTCTCCCCATTGCAATGGAGCAGTAATTCTTATGGCCGCAAAACAGCCTCAAATTTTTCAGACTCAAGTTGTTCAGTACCTTCTAACAGAATTCCATGAGTTAATTAGGAATTTGCTCTTATACATTTTAAAAGTACCACTTAACACTAACTGGATTCTTCTACTCTACCTTCTCAATCTATGCTAGTTATTATTTCTTTTCAGACTACCAAGGACTTTCTTATTTATACACATTCGAAAATAAACACAAAATTTTCAGTCTGCCCTCTTATGAAAAGCTTAGTTGCTTGTCTCCAAACCCACTAGTTTCCTCTTGCAAAACAGTAACCAGATCACAGCAATTCAAATAAATACAAGTCTTGGTTTTCTACAATGGCATTTTAAGCTTCCCATGCTATTCTCTTTCTCCGTACAACCTGACATTTTCTTTATTCTTTGGGATACAGCTCAACAGTGAGCAAGCTCTCAACTCCCTTTTCAAATTCACTCTAGGACACAACTGGACTGACTTCCAAGAATGTTTCAAACACATTCAAAGATGGAGGTTTGCTGCATTGTAAGCCATAAAAAGCAAAATTATCAGTTCATATTGGCATGAAAAAGTCACCAATGTTCAGCCAGTCACAATGAAAATCAACAACAGAGATATTCCCATGAGTAACAGGTACTCAATTCCATTGAACTAGACAGTTTTGTCACTTGATTGGTATTAGACCAGAGTTTTAATTACTCAGAAGGATACTGGAAAAATATGGCCGATGGAAGTGCAATGCCCAATGCTTGCAGTGTATCGTGTGTGTTTGTTTTCACCCCACCTCAGCATATAAAGAGAAAACCAGAACTCCTATTTGCTTTTGTGTACTACACAGGTCAAGAAAAATTTAATTTTGCTAGTGAGGAGTTATTAGATGACTAAGGTAACAGAGCTTAACATATGCCTTCAAGGGGCTCTGATCAGTCGTACAAAAATTAAGAAGTTACAGTGTTAAACTGAATTGTCAGCTATGTTTGTCTCCTTAAGAGTAGCATGAGTAGAGTTTTATCACCATACCATGTTCTTAGGAGGTGGTTGATTACACAAATGACTCAATTTGGCCATATCACTGTCTTCACATGATTACAAAATCAACTCATTCAGCTACAAATTCTTATTTCCCCAGCTTCATTTATACTGGGATCAGCCAGATCACATTTTCTAAAGACAGTTCTCTCTGAACTGATTTACTATCTGCATAAACAGCTGAGTAGGAATAGAAGAAGAGAGAGTGAAATTATTGGAATGACCAGCTGGTTGGAATTACCTTCATGCAGCAGCATTGCTTCCTGTCAGCTTAAGTAGTTCGTGGAATTACAAAGTTAGTTTGTAAATTGAAGATGTTTCTAGTACTTTGGGAAACCACTGTAGCCTTGTCCAAATAAATGTAACAGATTAACAGCCTGACTATATGCTTTGGAAGAATGAGTGTCCTTCTGGTAGTAATTGCTGGTAATTAGAAAAACCCATCTGATAACTGTTATTCAGTTATCTGATCTTGGACATAATAATTCTACGAAGCCAATGTCCAGGTTTCACCACACAACTGGGATTCCAATTCATGTACTCAGACTGATTAATTGGCAGGAATCTCACCAGCCCCACTGCCAAGGTTACCTCAGTGAAACCTACCTCGTGAGTGGTTCACTGTGTTCCATTCAATAACTCACCTTAAATTATATCAGCATCTTCCTATTCAGAAACCAAACATTAAAAATTGAAGAGCTCTCAGGTCTACAATTTAAATGGCCACCTTATTTAAACTGTCATGGGCTTTGAACCCTCAATGACTGCAAAATGTGCATGATCTGAAAAATAACACTAATGCAAACCTAATGTTGCCCTTACACATTTCCTTGAGGAATTCAATGTGAAATGGTCCAAGAATAAAGAAAGCTACATTTTAATTTCATTAAAAATTAAGCATCATAACAGAACCAACAGCAAAACAGCATTAAGTGAAGGCAGCATTTCTGAGCATACGATAAAGTGATAGCTTTCACCGAAGGAGGTATGTCTGAATGTCTGTGTGCATAACCATATGCTTTATATTTATACATACACATAAAACCAAAAGTTCAACTTGTATTACACCACACATTTTATTGTATTACAATTTTTGAAGAATACAGCCTTGCTTATGGGAAAGCATTGAAAAGTTGTATCATGCTTTACTTTGAATCAGATAAGTATATATTTACTACTGGCAGTCATTAATACATATACTTTAACTGGCTCAATAATGGCATCCTTAGGGAAGTGATAAGGTCTGTGTTAGTCAAATAGTAGAGCAAAGAGATTATTAAAATAACATACCTTATTTCCCTGTACAAACGGCAGCTAAAAATTACATCAAAGTAGGATCCCATAATAACAAAAATCAGGAAAAAAAGCAAAGTAGCAAAATATTACAAACATTAAGTTTTTAAATGTCACAAGAGTCACTGTCCTATATTTAGAGAATTCCTGTCTCAGCTGTATAGTAGCTTTTATTCATTAATTTTGAAGGCACTGATTCACTAGTACACCCTTAAGAACTGAGGGCTGCATTTAAAAGTAGTTTAGAAACAGATATAAGAATTTAAAAATGACAGTGGTTGCCATTGCAAAAGGAACTCTGCAAACTCACCATGTGCTATCCTACACACCAGCGCTGTTTTCTATTTCAATTCAGAGAAACTGTTCCAGTGCATTTCAGCTGCTGAGGTGTGGGAACTGTTTAAAAAAATTAACAGAAAAGATTTAATGTGACCACTTTACAACACAACATTCAAATTGCTAGAAGTACACTTTATATTTACTTCTAATACACACAAATCGAACAAAGCCATAAGTCAACATAAGTTCTACTGTTTATTTCAGCAAAAAGAGACTCACCCCCTCAAAAACAAAGCACAAAATCATTTTAAGCTGGATATTGAGAAAAGAGCTAGGAAAGCTTTTTTTTTTTTTTTTTCTTTTAAGCTGAATGCTTAGCACACTTGGACCCCTCTGAAAATTCTTATTGTATTTTCAGTAAAGTGCTCCACTTCGAGATATAAAAAGCCCAGATTTGTTGGGAAACAGGTAGGACTCGGTCCACCGTGCTCACTGTAAGCAGGAGAGAGTCTTTCCCTAAAAGCAGGAAGTCTGATTTCCATGTGCTGCAGCCTTGCACCTTTTGCCAGCAGGTGGCAAGATGACAGACAGCCAAAGGGATGATGCTAAGCCCGTGTGAGCTGCTCACGAGGAGCCAGCCCGGTAATGTAATGATGAAGAAAAGAGACAGCTCCGTACATGCTGAGACCCCTGAATAATGACACGCTGCATTTTCTGGATTTACTAAATGTCGAGAAGCTGAAAGTAAATACGGTTCCACGAAGCTCTGCAAACCAGTTAATAAAATGACCAACAAGGCAAGCAAGGGTTTGGTACTGCAGCCTGCACTGCAATTGAAGTTAAAAGCTTCTCATCTTTCCACACACTTGCTACGTACTCAGTGCTACTTAGTTTCAGAAAAAACACAATGTATGAGCAGAATGTGAGGAGTAGACTCTGATTTTTTTGGATTTTAATGAAGTCTAACATATGTAAAAATAACCCAAAGTCTGACCCAACGTTCATTTGCACAGACAAATGAGGAGGCATTGAAGTAAATTCAATTACCCAACTGAAACAAGGACAGGTAAATGGAAACACAGGTGACAAAACAGAAGCCAAAATTCGAGGTAAAAGAGAAAGTTATCAATGAGTCCTTGCTGAGCTTTTCTAAATGCTTACTCCTAGAATGAGGAATTTGATATGAAACTCCTGTCCATGGGGTGGGATAGGCTCCTATTTCAAGTAAAATACAATAAAGGATTCATTGCAATTGTAAAGAAAAGTGTCTTTTCTAAAACAAAACAAAACAAAACAAAAAAGAATTAAAAAAAACCAAACAAACAAAAAAACCCAAACCAAAAAAAAAAATGACAAAAACCCCCCAAACAAAATCCGAAAAAAACCCCAAAACCCAAAGAAACCTCTTGTTACTGAAAACTTCAAGAGATTTCTCCTTAAGAATAATCCAGGGGAATAATTTCAATTAAAAATTCTGTAATACAAGCTTTCTGGTTTGGAGAGCCATCTCCCCACCTATTCTTCCACTTCCCAGAACCACACAGTATATTACACCAAAAGACTAACTCAAAGACCCCTGCTACCAGCATTGTTCTGCAAGTTACAACTAATCGAGGTCACAAAAGCAAAAATGCCTTTACAACAAGTTAATTCTATTGTTTCTCAGATGTTTTTATCTAATCTTACCTGCAAGTACAATGGACGAACAAGGAGAGGGTGAATTGATGCACCTCCCTCCAAACAGATGCTAGAGGGCTATTGGCAGTATCTTATTCTTTACTGAGTGACACAGCGTAGTGAGAAACAACACCTCGAGTACTGACCCAGGTTTGATCTTGCTTTTCACACCCATAAAGCAGAAGTCAGTTGAGCTGCACTGCAGTAACACTGGAATCAGGTCTACAATGACGTTTTCCTTCACAGTGCAAAATGCATGGATAATGTTTAAACACCTGGAAAGAAAAGGAAGGGGGTTCAGCAGAGAAAATATGAAGAACCATTAAACTGAGTAACAATGAAAGGAGTGTCTAAACACAAGATTTATTATAATCAAGTATTCTCATTACAGTTCAGAGGTAAGATGTTTAAGCTGGGCATATATTTTTCTTCTTTCACTGCTTCCTCTTCAGAAAAACTTTTCATTTTTGCATTTAAGGCTGGATGCACTACCCTCACAGACCATAGTGTTCACAGTAACCAGCCTACAGAATATGAACAGGACTGGCATTGCTCTTGTTCCTTAAACCCACCATTTCTTCCATAATGCTAAAACATTGTTTGCAGTGCAATGTGGGAAGCAGTTTGCTGCAACAACGGCAGACAGAGTTCAGTGTTTAATTCAGACTGTGAATCTGCTCCAACTCTTGGTCTAATCCATATGAGATATTCTAATGATTTCATAAAGCACAGGGATGTGCCCAGAGCTCTTCATCTGTTTCATCCTTACTCCACACACAAACCTCAAAATTAGTAATCACAGTAACAGGTAGGGTTGGAACGCTGAGTGCATCTCATCGTGTGCTGATAAAATACAAATGAGAAATAAATAAACCTTTCCTGAAGGAATGATGCTGTATCATGTGGAATATACAGTGATCCTTTCCACCACGAGGTTTTCTGCTTCAAACACAGAGTTCAACATCAAAATACAAAAATTTCAAGCAAAACAAGTACCACAGGAAAATGAGTGTTTGCCTTTTGTCCCCATATGGTAGAAAATAAATCTGCAGCAGTTTGCCATGTTCTCCAGCAACCAAGAGCCACAGTTCAGGAATCACAGAATGGGCTGAGCTTGAAGGAACCCACAAGGATCATCAAGCCTAACTCTTAGCTCTGCACAGGACCATCCCCAAAAGTCACACTATGTGCCTGAGAGTATCATCCAAATGCTTCTTGAACTGTCAGGCTTGGTGCTGTGACCATAACCATTGGGAAGGTCATCATGAGATGAAGACTTTCCATTGTCTCCTGCTTGGACATACATCTGCTTGAATAAAAGTGAAATGTCAGTCTAATTTGGTTTTCTAAACATTCACTAAACAGTGCAGAACAGTTTTGCAAGGCTGGACTCAATGATCCTTGTGTGTCCCTTCCAACTCAGCATATTCTGTCATTCCATGATTATGGCTCCTTCAGAATACTCTGTATGCATTTGGTCTTTCTTTGTTTTAGAAATTATTTATCCCACTGATTTAACATGAAAAGCTGTATATAAATTTAGATTAGTCAGTACTTTGTTATTATACACTTTACTGGAAATTTTTATACTTCAGTGCCTATGAAAGTCAGTGAAACAATGATGATATTCAGTGACCCACAGAACGGTGTTTTGCAGGACACTGCTCATCCTGCAGTGGTCTACAAAAGCATGAGTAGCTTTAGTTCCAGCTGAAGTCAGGAGGAGCAAAGGAAATTCCTCACCTTTCATATCTGAGCTTGGTATTTTCAGACAGCTCTGCAGTGGCAGATGTGAAGATGTACAAGGCATGTATGTAATTAACGGGCTGGATAACGCAAGAGTTATACCACATGCCACAGCAGTAACATTATAATCTTAAGTCGTATTAAGCTGAAAGGTTCAGATGAAATTATTCCAATCTATCTACAGGTGTTCCATGGACTTTATTTAGGACCAAGAGAGAGATTGTTTGCATAAAAATGCATTGCAGAACTATAGCATGCTCCAGTGTGGGGACACAAATGAAAAACCCTTTCTTTTTTCCACCCACAAATATTAGCTTAAATGTGTCTCAGTCTCTCTGTCACGGCCATTGTTTATAGATACTTAGCAGTACTTCAAATTGTCCACAAGTGATTAACAGGGAATGTTATAAGTATAAAGAATTACTTACAGATAATTTAAGATCCAAACCATTTTTGAGGAAACTTTAATCAAAACAAATGAAAGGCATTAAGACCAAGAAAGGAAACACGTCAAGTGACCTTAACATCCATTCAAAAATATCAGCTCAGAATCTGAGTTGTCAAATGCATACAGTGGCCTATGTGCAAAATACATACCACAAACAAATGCCCACAGCTATTTGATTAACAGTTCTGAATACTAGCTAGAGAAAACAAATTGCTCACAACATGGGAAGAGAGGGAAAAGTTAAATTGGTTTCTTCAAAATGCAACTTTGCCATCTGTGTTTCTTGCTTAATGTTCTTTTTTTCTTCTTTCAGCAAAATTTGGGAACCCCTAACTGTTGGGTACAAATTTAATACAGTCCTTTTCAGTGAGAGTGAAAGATGCTGTCATATAACTTTTCAAGTTTGAGTCATAGCATGCTGTAACACACAGGGAGTATTTTCTCCCATGATTATAACTCAGTGTGTTCTCAAGGAGAGGCCCCATAGCTGTTCAGTCTCACCTGAACTGCAGCTGCTGCTGCCCCACACGTTTCTCCATCCCAAGCAGTTGACTGTGTTCTAATGGAGAAGCACTTCAGAGAAAACTAACCAACAAAAGAGTGACTAATCTCTAGCAGAATCAGGCCCTAATCACACAAAGGCCAGGACTATTGTCAGAAAAGAGCGAAATAACAGAAATAGGAGCACAATACTATACCAGCTTTAACTGCTATATATTGCTAAGGAACCACACCCCGCAGCAGAAACTGAAAAAGTAGAATCAATTTTTGGTGACCTGAACTCTGGCAGTGCAGCTTTAGAGAAAACCACACAGGCCAGGGTACATGGAAGAGTACAAGAGCAGTTAGCAGCATACACTTAGGGTGAGTGAAACAGGTTATGTGGTCTTCCTTTGTATATTTGCTTAAGCTGAGGAATAAGAGGATAAAAGCCGGGCTCTGCTTCTCTTACTGAAGAGATAGGAAAGCTCAAGTGTTCAGGAGATCACAGTAAAAAATTAGGCTTCTGGTCAGGTTAGTTTTAGAAGGGGTTAATAACAAACAGAGATATCCACGCTGCAAGTATTAAACTGAAAGATGACAAAATAATATGACCTGCAAACAGGACAATTTTTATTCATAAAGTAAAGCTTCAGAACAGCAGTACTATCAGAAAGAGCCGTACTTTAACAAATGGTATTACTAGAAATTTCAGAGTTCGTACATCACAAATTTAATAAACAGAAAAAGCTCCTCTGCTCTTTCCCCACTCACACTTTTATTTCATTTCTTCTGCGAAAAACACAACTATGCTGTATGTAACTTCTAGAATAAGGCTGTCTGACACAAAATGCATCCAGCCCTTGAAGTTAGGGTGATACAACTCTTGAGATCAGCTGAGTGGTAACAGCTATGACAACACTCAAAGCCTCCCTGTAAGCTGTTCATACGAATTATGCTGCTTTTCACTCACTGCATCCCAAGTTGTCAAAAAGCACATATCAGCCTTTGCTCATCTGTGTTAGCTTGTTAACTATTAAACACATGGAGATGAAAACCACAAAGTACATGAAGCTGCATACTATTTTTCAAGGCAACGCTTTTCTAAAAAGCATGATTTCACTAAGAGGTTTATTTGTCCTGAGAAGATTATGTTCGCCTCAATGAATTTTGAATTCTGAAGTAAAACTTAGATTCCATAACTCAGATCCATTTTAAAACCACATCTTTCCAATTTTTCTGATCGTTTTTCATTGATTAATTTGGGAGTGAACATATTGTGTTATATGAAAAGTGCCTGAGTTACCAGACAATATGGTAATATTTGGAAATCAGGCTCCTCCATTAATGTTAGTTAAGCACTCAAGATCACTCCTGAACTTTAAAATTCTTGGTCTGACTTTGCCATGAAACCCACATTTTTTCTCTGTCTTGTTCCACAGTGACTATCCACGTTTCCAGTGGAAAATATCTGAGTAATGACTACACTTCAACAGAATGGACTTCAAGAAAAATACTTGTATCGGATCTGACAAAGCAACAGCAAACCGCAGGACAAAATGAGGTTAGAAAACACGCCTTTTATATGGCTCTTATTTCAAACAATCAGACAAGAAAAAAAAAAAAAAAGAGTTAGTGCCTGTGGCACAGAAACAATACTAAAGCAGGTCAGATCAACTGTTGTGAAATAGTAAGGAATTGGAGTGAACTGCGTGAGGTGCCGAGACGAGCATGAGTAGGATCAATGAATTCTATATGTTGGCAGGTTTGTTGTGTGGCTGTTAAAAGGACTAGATCCCCTTGGTGTTTATTTGCTCTGCTGAATGTTTGCTAAACAGCAGCTGAAAAGGAACGAGTCTAATAGCAAAAAAATTATAATAAGTAAACAAATATAAGCTAAACATGCACAAACGAAAGAGACTGAAGTCGTCTATAGTAATAATACTAAAAAGTATAAGAGTCAGGTATTCAAAGGGAAAAGTCAGCAGAATTCCCAGCCATGTTGCATATTGTACTTTTGTCCTTCTGGAATCAGTGGCAAAATTACCTACAAATGCAATGAGTTCAAAGTTTACTGTACAGATGAAAACAGGGTAATCTGTAACATTATATTTTCAGCAGAAAATATAATTTGGGTCATTGTATCCTCGCTAATACAGCATCCAGTTCATCTGACTAACTGTAATCCCTCTCTGGTTTAGAGGATTACTAAACACTGGATTATTTACAATGAATTTTTATTCATTAGTACATTCCATAACATCCCCTGCAATAGCTGAATGATAGCAACACAGCATAGATTTTCCAAAGCAAACTATATTCTCACATGTAATTCTCAGCAAACAAGACTTTTTTGAAAGAACATACAAGGCCTATTTTCACAAATATTCATCCAGGACTGAATGCTGAATTTTTAGACAGCAACCTGAATTTGCTGTGCAGCAGAGAAATAAGTACTGCTACATAAACTATAACTAAAACCAGGTCAAAAACATCTCCATAAAGCAGGGACTGACAATCTTATATCCCACAAAGTAAATCATCAAATGAGTTTATTTGAAGAAAATATAACATGTGATCTCTTGCTTTCCACACCCAGAAGAAATAATAAATTTCTTGCAAATCTCTTACAAGAACTCTTCTGGCCACTGACCCCAATTCCAAGACCTGTAACCAATTATTGTTACTTAATGGTATTCTATTCATGGCAAGAATAACAAAAACTTCCTTTTAATATACATACATTTCCACTTCATTAACTTACGGTGATGTCCATTTCCATCTGAAGTATCAATAAGAAATGTAAAAGTTTTCTCTCAGATTTACCTTGCTTCCCTTTTTATCTACTTCATTCCTTTCTCTTCCTCTCATCAAAAAAAAAAAACAAACACCAAACCAGAAAATTCTAAAGGGGTAAATTACTTACAAGAAGAAAACTCACTGTAGGAAAAATAGACACACAGTATTTCGGTTCTGTGGACTGCCTCAGTCACGGGCGAGAGCACCGTTCTGCAGACTGATCTGGAAAAAAATTATTTAATAAGAGGGACACAGAGTCAGGAGTTTAAATGCTCTTGACTACTGATACACTTTTTTAGTATATCTTGAGCAAGTCAGTTAACTTCACTGTGTGTATTTCCAAACAGATATATTAATTTTATCCATCTTAGAATAATATTTTCACCTCAAAGCCATTCTGAAAAGGACTATGCTCTTATTTGTTACTAAAGCCAAAAGTCATCAGATAGGGGCAGGTAAATTGTGATATTCTATGGCAATATGTGACACCATTCCCTAATTAAACCATTGGAATAAAACACAGTAATTAACATGTAATTATTCTAGATTGACATTGTTCATTTGTGCTTCCATGAACACAGCACTTCAGGCTATTTGTGTTCATATACTTCACCAATTCAATTCAGGAAAGTTTTCCAATGCCAAGATTTAAAATCCTTATGTTTGAGATACATGATTATAAATATATGCATCTTATAAAATAATATGGAAATGTCTTCCCCTCTTTCAAAACTATCCAGTGCCTTTCATTAATGCACACAATGCTTACAGTCCTCCAGAGTGATTCCAGCTAGAGCCATCCAAGCAGTCTTCTTTCCATGGTCATGGGCCGATCTTTGAAGCACTCCTCTGCTGGCTGAGGACAGACACCCAGGAAGTGTTCTCTAGAACACTGTATTAAATATATTCAGTATGTATATTCATGCAAGGTCAGAGTATCGTCATCTTATCTTGAAAGTTTTCTACACCACAAATTTGTCCAATTTTCACATTGTGGGGAAAAGTGATCATTCGTACATCCTTCCAACCTGTGCTGCTGCCTTGGAGAGCACTTGCTCTTTCTCTTTTGGTAGCCAGTTCTTGAGTGTCCATGGCCATATTGCACTTCATTACATATGAGTTGGCTCCAATACCTATAATCATTAGAAAACCAGATTTGTCAGAACAAAATTCCTCACCAGTTCTACATTCTCTTACATATTTATAAAATAAATTAAGATCAGATTCTAGCTTTTCTAAAGCTATGCTGTTGGCAACACATCTGACTCATTTAAAAGTTTCTGGACTGATAATGCCTCCACTTGCCTCATTAGTTCAGTTTATATTTCTTTCTCAAAGTTCCTTGTCTCCAGCTGACTTCTTAACCACAAATACCACAAATATCTAATATGTACACACTTAATTTCCTTTAACTTTGTTATTTTTTTCTGTTCCTTTTTTTTTGGTGTGCTAAAAATAAAGATCTTTGCATACACAAAGGTATTTACTGAAAACAGACTAAATGTGTTTCATTACAAGTGTTTCATCCCCTCTTATCTGCCCACATCAGCTTCATTGTCCATACTATAAAGTAACACCTAAATAATAATTCATGTTCCAAAGATGGGCCCCTCGGCCTTCTTATTGAGTGTTCTGCATGAAAGAGCAAGAAAAAAAAAAAAAAAAAAAAGAGCTGATTTCATAAAGACTAAACTTCCTTCCACTACTAAAAAATGGAGCATAAGATATATCTACACATTTTCTATTCAGAGGTGAGTAATGATTGGTAATACTTTTCTTCAGAGAAGCTGAACAATAAATTGATGTATCATTGTGTTTTAGAAAGAAACCTGAACATGGATTCTGTTTAGATCCATCTCCAAAACTTTGAAATACAATTAATGAGCGTTTGTCTCCCCAAGTCACCAGTGCTTGCTGCTCAAGAAAGATCTTAAAGTTCAGTCTGCTGGACTCAACTTCACACTGCAGAAAAAAACAACTATTCCTACGGGCCTGGGACAACAGCACATTTAACAAAACTTTCTTAGCTGCACACAAACTGAAAACATCTTGTTTGTGACACTCCTTTTAGCCACTACTATAACAAGAATCTCTAGATTATAATCAAACTTCTAACTGAAACAATAAATGTTGATTCCCATTTGTATGAAAAGGAAGATAAGTCAACCAAATCTAAATCTTCTGCTGTTCACTGCCAGCTACATCAGAATCATCTTCTTAGGTAAATATGTTACAAAATAATTAAAAATAATTTAAGCTGTTTACAATACCAATCTAAATAAAATACTAGTACATTGGAAGATCAGATTTTTAAAATGAGAAGCAGATGTAAATGGATTTACACAGACCCAAAAAAAGAGTACACTGAAGTTTTACTTTGTTCAGTGGTACAATTTGCCAATATTTGGAACATCAGGTAACAGCATTCCTGGTTTACTTGTCATGATTCTATCAATAAAGGCCTGGGGTTCTGCACGACACACAATCCTTCTTAGGTTTAGCTGATATTTCTTTTATTCTGAGCAGCGATTTGATCAGAGGTCTTTGCTGGATGTTCTCTGAGCATTCCCTGGCACTTAAACTCATTATAGTTCCAATCCTACTCTTTATTCTACAAATGAGATCTGGCCAAGAGCCACAACAGAGAATTTTCTGTGTGACCTTTCTTATCTTCTTCAGCATGTAAAGCATTCTTGTTTGTAATACTTTGCAAAGAATAATTGTCTTTATATGAATTCACTCGTGCTGAAGTTCAGCATCTCCTACACCTTACAAAATGGAAGAAGGAATAATTATTATGTGGGTCTAGTGATCCACTAGAGACTGATGGATCACAGCAATAGCTTTAGACTGACCAGCAACCCAAAGCCTGAATGACCCATGTACATTTTTCACATTTTGAAACTTCTCACTAGAAATGTGCCTAAAAATGCCAGGAAGACAATCCTGTAGTGACAGACAGAAATTCAATCCATGCTCCAAAGAGCTGACAAGCCACTCATCCTCTGTCTGTTCAGAAACAGAAGCACAAGCAGAGGCTTTGGTGCAGGTCCCAGCAATGAAGACAGGACTCCCCAGTTCTGACCTCTACTCTAATGCTCAGCCTGCTCAATCATGCTAAATCCAATAAACAAACACCAAAACTGTTTGAAAACTGTCTACAAATAAACTGAATTACTTTAGTTAAGCATTCAATACAAAAGTCTCTCCTAGTAAGCTTCTGATGGATAAAGGAATCACAAAGCTTCGAATTTCCCTGGCAATTCTGCCATTTAAAAACAATAAGCAAAAAATGGGACAAAAACGCCACCAATGCAAATCATACAGCTGGTGATCCTGATAGTTACAGACTACAGTTAACCGGTAGTGATGTAAACTCCTTATGCCAGATTGTTTAAGCACAGAAGAAAGCACAAATGCACATAATTAAGATCTGATGTTTGCTTTTTCCTCAGAACACAAATGCAGTATTTGTGTTTGAGCACTGGCAGTAACAACTGTGAACTATGCTATTAATGTCTGATTTAAAAATGCTTGTGGCAGGATCCTGTCTGGAGGAACAAAAATAAAAATGTATTCAGACAAAACAACAGTGAAAAGTGCATTAAGAAAATTAAAAGCAGTGATTGCAGACAAAAACAATGTATTCTTCTCTCAGAAAGTTATTCACGTATAACTTTTCTTTAAATGGATCCAAACATTGCCATTCTCAATAAAAACTAAGTTTCTGAGAGGATATATTTTGAAAGTACATGAAAATCCTTGGTTTATTTAAGGGAGAAGTGTAGCTCAGTATCATTTTTGCTTATTTTCCTCAAATATTTTTCAGGTTAAATAAATTGGTGCTAAATTGGCCAGGAGTCCAGCTACAATAATGGCTTCATTTATTAACCCGAGTTTTTAAGAACTTATATCTTCAAAAATATGTTACAGAACTGAGGCTTCTGGATTTCATAAGGGATGCAATGAAAATTGCTTGCCATTTCAAGAAGCATTTCACACCAAACTAAGGTATCCATTTGCTTGACAGTCTCCTAAAATGATCTCTGGCTCCAAATCAGTATCTGAAGGTGCATTCTTTCACTATCCATGGAATTTAGCTGTCTATTGTAAGTGGCTAAAGTAGACACTAAATTGTAAACATTAAATTGTTTCCCATCGAGACATTCTGTAGTGTCTGGTAATGCTACATAAAATCAAGTCCTACCACTCGGTCCTATTCTGTGAGCTGTGCACTTTGAAATATCCTGGTGATTATTTTCTGAATTTTTAAGGACACACAAGACTGAACACAGCCAAAACAGAGGCTTTGGAAAACCATGATCCAGGTAAGCAGAAAACATCCATCCTGTCATCTTCTTGCTGCGTGTGGGTTTCTGGCAGCCACTTCAGCCAAAGCATCCTGCCAAAATTTGTCAATTCACTTTGCTATCAGTCACATTGCTTCCACTGTTATGTTTAACAAAAACAAAACTTCATAAGATGGCACCAATTTCAATCTTGAAAAGCAACAGCTCTATTGGATCTGTAATCAATTACAGATTTTTGTTTGGTTTTTTTGGGGGGTGCTTTTGTATGTTTGTTAGATTTGAGGTGTTTGCTTTTCTGAAGTAAAATAAAACATAGTAGCCTTTCCTCACAGTCCCTTTCCACCAACCTCTTCCCTCACTCCTCCCTAAAATGTATTTGTTTGAAAAAACCTTAAAATTCAAAGCAAATCTTGGAAGACAAACCAAAAGCTACTAGGTTTGACAGAACTTGAGCTTTGAGTTCCAGAGCAGAGCAGAATGACTCTCAACAGGGGCTTTCAACCCTCTGCAGGTGCACAAACCTAAACCAGAACTATCCTTTGGAATCCAGTGCAGTACCAACCATTATTGGTAGAATTTCAGTCACAATGAAGCTGTAACTCAAGTTTATAACAGAGCCTTATGAAAGGATTATTATGTCATCTTTGCTCATCATTTATTTTAATTTATAACATTGCCCAGAGAAACTGTGGATGCAATATCCCTGGAAGTGTTCAAGGCCAGGTTGAATGGGGCTTTGAGCAACCTGATCTGGTTAAAGGTGTCCCTGCTCTTGGTGGGGGGATGGAAGGAAAGTCCTTTCCAATCCAAGCCATTCTAAGATTCTACAATTTTTGGAATCATAGACGTGAAACCTATTTTCTGAATTTCCATCCTGAAATGCAAAAATACAGCTCAACTTCTTATTGTCCTGCAGTGAACACAACCTGTAAGAATTTGGTTGTCATTTCCTTAATTACTCAGGTTCATGAAAAGCTTTGTTGTGTTTGTTATGGAATGAAAGAAACTTATCTTCCTTTGGGTTCCTTTGCAAACATTAAACCTGCAGTATTAAAATATCACTTTAACAGACCTCCATTGAATAATTCAGATCTGAAAATAAGGAGCACTGCTGATTTTACTTGTTTGTCCTAAAATTCTGATGATAGTTAATTAATTCAGTTCCAGACAAAAGTTTCCTTATTGTTACATTTGAACATAAAAAGAATGTTCTGCAAGATTTCCAAGTGGTATGCCTTTTAGAACAGATTTTTAGTGTATTTGGGAGAAAGCATATCTGTATTTTGCTAAAAGTATTCGGGATGAAATTAAGAATGAGAAGTTTTGCATTGAAAATGAAAATAAAACCAAAGCCAACAGCAATGCTTCAGCCAGAATTCTTTGCATATTTGTACATGACCATTGGGAAAAAAATGCCTTGAGAATCTTCTCTCTCAGTACTTTCTTCTCAGGAGCTGCTGGCTGAGAAAATAATGATAAATGCCAATCTGGAAGAAGAATTTTCAATTCTAAGCAGCCTTACTTGCAAAGCAGAGAATGATGCCTGCCTGCTCCCATACAAAGCACATGGAAGATTCTGTTCCTTTTCCATAATGGCCCAACTGCTACTAAACAAATTATTTCTCACAACTCAGACCACATACCACCTTCTTCCCAGAAACTTTTTTGTTTTACTTAAAAAAAAACCCAAACAAACAAACAACAACAACAACAAACCCACCCAAACAACTTTAAGTCTCTCTCCTTGGTCAGGAGACTAAAATGTTGGTACTTTTTAATGGTTGTCATTGTAATCTCTTTGGATTTTACTAGAAAGTCAAACCCTAAATTGCTGTATTTAATTATGAAAACAAATGGACCTCATCACTTGATTTCACCACGTTAACAACCTTGCAAAAGGAATTAGAAGTCTTTCAAGAAGCAAGCTCAAAGCCTCACTGAAATCAGGGGGTGTTACTGCATAGACTAATTTACTTCACACTAAGCTGAGAGCAAACGTTGCTGACTACACTGAATTTGTAGACAGACTAATAGAATAAAATGTTGCAGTTCCTACCTCTTGGACCTTATCATTGGGAAGACAGAACTGCTATATCAGGATAAAGTGCCAGTAAATAGAAATCCTTCCTTAAAAACTAACTCCTTCCTTGTAATAAGAGTTCATTTGGGTAATGAGTTCAGTGACTTTGTTTGAAGGAAAGGTTTAGATGCTCCATAAAAGAGGAATTATAATTGCAACACAGAGAGAGACAATGCAGAGTTTGTGAAGTACAGGAAAGGGGAAATAAGCATTTCAAGCCAAACCAACACGTTCCATATGAATCCACATTTGCAAAATACATCAATAACTTGATTTTTTTCTTCCAACCCTATCTCAGATAAGAGGTTTTAGATATTTATGAGGTCCTAGAACTCTCAGAAATGTAATTCTTTTAAGAAAGCCTATAAATATACTAAGAAATTTGCTAAAAATTTTTTTGAAAGGAAATAAAACTCAGATAACAATTAACATTTTATGCTGCTCATTTTTTGTATTTAACAAAACTCAGTAAGAGTTTATTTTATTTGAGTACTGAATGTTAGAATGTTAATATTTGATGGTTTGACATTCAAATATTGCTTTATTATCAATATCCCCAAATTTGTGCATATCAAAGATCAAAACAACGCCTTTTAATGAAAAAAAATGCAAGTCTTATTTGGCTATCAAATAGAAGAATTTAAAAAGCAAGTTTGAGCTGCTATGTCAAAAAACCCCACTTACACGAGCTGCACATCTCAAGTACTTCAACAAAAAGAAATTAATAGTAAAGGTAAAAGCTTTATACAGCCTCCATAATAAAAACCTTCTCCACAAGGAGAAACCTTAATTCTACTGATTGGCTTTGTGCCATTTTAATATTTGACCTAATTCAAAAATCACATGCATCTGAGAACCATTATGTCACTGTCCTGCATGTGTCTATTTCAATATAAGGGAAAATGTTCTGGCTCTTTTTGAATAGAAGAGCTGTTCTGATGCAGGCACCGTAAAAACTCATATGAGTCTGTTGGCTTTTTAAATAAATAATACCTATACAGTTGAAACTTCTTTTTATCATGTCTAGCTCTATGAAAGTACCGCTCACAGACAATCCTGTGAGGATGTCAGCATTCTTAGACTTATTTCCAGTATCTAAAGATACAGCAGTGTCTCTTTGGTAGACAGCTGTCTTTCACCTCATTGGTAGTATTCAAACCCTACATGTGAATTTGGCAGCTACTTTCCGCTGGTGGATGTCCGAATGTCCCCATTCTCATAAACATCTTCCTCTGAGTTTAATGTTATCATTAACCAGTGTCCATTTCAGTTAAAACCCATGTGTTTAATACTTCTTGCAAAACTATCATAGGAGGGATTCCTAACTCCCCATTTGTTCAGTAAACCTCTAGTCGGGTCTGCAAATCTATGGACAATGTGAAATGTGCCCAAGGAAGACAAGAAAAAAGTAAAGCTGTTCTCGGTAGGTTTGAATTCAGCCTAGAACAGCTGGTATTTGCAACAGTAAAGCTCTGCAAACAGAAGAAGAAAAAAAGCAGCGGCAGATACATCAGATAAGTGGGAAATAAGCCTCATCTTTCTTCTAATCAGACAGGAGTTTCTTTTGGGACAAGAGTTTAAAATGGTTTAGGAACATAACAAATAAGACCCCTCCTTATGTAACATATCAACAGGAGTTGCCTTAATTAAACCAGATTTTTATAGGCATAAGTATTTAGCATTGCTACTTGACTATATTCATGCCCTAGGGGAGGAAAAAAATTTGAGATTCCAAGTATGCAGTAAATAGCAAAAACATCAATTCTCCATATCACACATATATATATAATTTTCTGCCTGCACTTGGAGACAAGTCCTTTGATAAAACCGAAGAGAAGCACATGCTTAAATACTTTAAATGGTAATAATTTAAGTTATTAGAGATAGTTTTATTTACTGTATTGTATATATTACTTGTGCTGAGGTCTTCCAAATATACAAAGGGATATTCCTCATCCACATTATGCACTGACTGCAATAGAACTGTTACCACAGAGAATGAAGAATCAGCCGATACTGTAAAGTGACAAACATTGCCTGTTGCACATTTTCCACTGTCATTACCTACTGGAGAATATAACTGGAAGCTGAAGAATTCCTGTATCCACTGGAAGTCATATAGCTAAATCTGTCCCTCATTTGACTTTACCATATTCGACTTGAATAATATTTTTTTTTAAATCAGCATCCCATAAACAAATGAACTGGGACAGAATCCTGAGCTTTTGCAGAGCTCTACCCAAGAAAATACTCTTCTCTGACAAACAGCTAATTTCAGGTTGAGAACCTATTTGCCTTCCATTTATGTAACATACCATGTAAGTAGCGTCTCGAACCACTTTGGGGAAAAAAACCCCTAGACTAGTGGATGTGGTATAAATTCCAGAAACCCATGGTGCAAAGATACCATCTGAGGCCAAATTCTGACCTCATTTTTGTGGATGCAGCACTCAAAGTTAAAAGATGGGATGGCAGAATTTAGTCACATGCTTAATACAATGTGGTACCCACCCACAAAGCCAGATTATTTTAAGGAAAAGAACAAGAGAGAAGGGAAATTGAGACACAAGCATCAATTTCATAATTTCACTGCCAAACCTCAGACTGCAGAAATAGTTAGGGGGCTGTGCTTTGTCTATTTCTTTAAGCAAGAAAATCCCCTTCTATTATACATTCTGGGCCACTGTATGTTCTTCTAAATCCCAAATATATTTCCTAATTTATATTGATTTATACCAGACAACATAAAACTTCCTTAAGCCACAAGATTTTCTTGAATTCTTAGACAAACTGCAGAGCGTAGAAACTTTGTCATTTGACCATGTGCTTCATCAACAGCAGAACTACCAAAGCTTTGTCATGGACTTGTGTCTTTTGCTCTTAAATTTTCTATCGAAGTAATTCCAGTTCTTCCTACCCACCACATTTTCTGTGCACGGGGCCAGGACAGAGACAACACCTGCTGGCTCCAGTGTGACAGCCAACACGTAGTGAATTTTCAGCCTACTGCTTTTCAATGTACTGTACAGAGGCTGAATTCCCCCAAAATTTCCTCCATCAGGGGCATTCATTTGAGTCATCCTAATCCATAGATTCAGCAGTTTTCCCAATATTCCCAGGTTATCTGCAACTCCTGCTCTCCACTCACAGCAGCCAGTAGCGGCATTGGAAAGGACTGACAGAAAGGTATTAGAAAGGTAGACAGATGCAAGATTAAACAAAACCAATTTCCACAGGAAAACAGAACAAGAGAAAGAGGTGTTTTAAACAGTAGCAGTGGTTCCAAATACTTTGTACACTCTTAACTTTCAGCACTGAAAAAAAAAAAACAAAACCCAGAAATGTTATTTTAGCAGCATCTCCACACAACTGACATAAAAAGAACATGGATTTATTTTTCATGCTGAAAAGCTTTTATTCTCACTTTCATACAACTCAGTAAATTGCCCAGAGAGTGATTTATTCTCCCCTATGATCTCCTGAATATCCATACACACACAAAAGATGGATGCTGGCAGGCAGAGCTGTCAGTTGGAATTTCAGCAGAAGTAAATTGTTTAGTACTTATAATGGAGCATAATAGCTGTAATTTCACTTGAACTGTTGCCACTAATAAAATTACAAGCCAAGACCCTGCCATTCATCACTGTGCAGCCACTGGGAATTTCTCTGTGCACACTTCACCGCAGAGAGAGGAAACTGAGTCCTTGAAGTGTTACTATACCTGAAAGAATGATGAGCCAGGCCCAGCACTTTCTCTCAGTAGTGAAAGACACAGCTGCGTATCAACTGCAAAGGAGTTTCCTACCAGTTTTACCAGGTGTTTTCACAGTTATTCCAATCCTCTGCCAAAACGCGAACTAGCAATTTCAATGCATATGCAGTTGAAAAATATTTAAAAGGAAACTAGAATACAAAATATAATATGCAGATATGCAATTATGTATATATGCACACTGCATACGTGTTGGGCAGGAAGCATGTTCTCCTGGAGATCACTGAAATACCATGAAATACTAGAGTTGCTACATATGAACAGATATAAGTTCAACTATATGGAATACTTGGCTGAAGTTATTATTGTCACAGGTGTTCTGCACCTAGAATTTCAGTGAAGCACCTATTGAAATGCTTTAGTTGAAGTGCTATGGTTAAAAAAACCTGCAACATATTTCCTTGGTGTACGAAAATGATACAACCAGAATGCTATTCTGTGCTGTTTATGTGGGCTCTGAATGAAAGCACGGGATTAGCATACATGCTATGCTATAGAGGCAATGGAACGCAGACAATTCCAGAAAAAGTTCTTTGAGTGTCGTAAAGATGACTTTTGCCGTGGTACTCTTTCTAGTTAGAAACTGCAGATGTAGTTGCCTCTGCCAGGTTAGTCTAATTAACCCCTCTGCAGGACCCACAGAGGCCTGTATGGGAACTCAGAGAGACTAAAGAGGCAAGTAAGCCCTTCATTCTCTCTCTCCAGAGGAATTAGTGTTCATATGCATGTCTCTCATCACTGCTAATCAACCATGATACATTATTTCTGCCAAACTCCCTGAGATGTATTGACAGACTTCTGCAAGTCATAAGAAAACATTATGCACTTACTTTACTTCCCTGTCCCACCTACCGAAGAAAGCAAAAATGAGCAGAGAGCTGCACATACAGGACAGGCTGTTCTGCTGCAGCTCAGTGGAGCCGATCTCGCGTATAAAAACTGTGATTTATTTTTTCCATTCTACTGATAGTAATTATTCACATTTCTCAACAATAATTACTAAATCGGAAACTTTCACTCTCCTTACCACTTCCCTTTGATGGACCCTTACTACTGCATCAGGTATCATAGCACAGCTCTGCCTGTGCAAGCAAACCTTACAACCAAGGTCCAAGTAACAGATTTTCAGAGCACAGGTATTATTTCTCTTCTGCTTCTCTGTTTTTTTGGTTGGTTGGTTGGTTTTTTGGTTTTTTGTGTGTTTTTTGTTTTGTTTGTTTGTTTTTGTTGTTTTTTTTTGTTATCATTCATATGAGAAAAGCAGACCACTTGTATTTTTCTTATGTGCATACATTTAGTAGTCTCACCTAGTACTCTTTAGCACAGGACCTAATGGGGAACAGAAGCAATAAGGCTTCATTGGCCCTTCTAATTAAAAGTTTTCAGCATGAACCAGAACTGCTCAAAATTGGATTAAGAAAATCTGCCTGTATGAACTGAAATAAACAGTTCTGTAGTTGCATGAAGGACGTACAGCTCTTTTCCTAAATAATTTTGCTTCATTAGCAGAGGCATTAAGAAAGTTTCCAGTCAGATTATACTCTTAGGGCACACTCACAGGGAAAAGCTCCTGGGAGCATGGACAGGAATTCCCAGAACTCCAGTTTCAAAGACTGACTTTGGAACTGACTGCTAGCTCTACAGTAAAGGCATTACAAATACTGTCCATATTAATTGTCTGCTAAACAAAAAAAGCATTGCTGAAATGCACTTCTGATATCAGTCTCCTAAGACACGAAGGGTTATTATAATCAGATAAATTGTTCTGATAGGAATTTTTCAAACTGAACCACACAGCACCATCTTCTGGTGACCAGAAGCTGGATTTTCTTTTTCAGGCTTTGAGAAGCAATCTTTAAGAATATCAAAGACAATTTTCATTTATAAAACAAAAATCAGTGTTTAGTTTTTTAAAAAGCAGTTTAAGACAAACATCTATAAAACACAAGTCAATAAAAATTGTAATTAATCTCTGTTATTCCTAGAAACACAAAGAGAAAAAAATATCCTTTAAAATGTGTTGCTCCATTAAGAGGGCCAGGTTTCTGGTTTCTACAAATAAAGAAAAATATGTATTCCTCACATACTAAACAATGAAATCGTAAGTATATATCACAACATGATGTCCTTCTGAGCGTCTGTGTGGGCCCTCAGTGACAAAGGTTCAGGTCTGCTTTCTGGAAGAGCCTTTGGATGAGCTTTAGAATATGGAAACTAAGAACTGTTTAACTGGTTCTGGAATGAGCCCAAAGAAATACTCACAAAAAGTAGAAGTGTGCCAAGGAGATCATGACCACATCATTGCTCAAACTGAATCTCGGGGAGCAGAGATTGCACAAAAACATGCAGGCTAGAATTTATACTTAGAAAATAAGCCTCTCTGAAGTGTTCTGCTTGTTTCTAGACTGTTAGGTGAATAAATAATGTCTCCATATTTCCTTTAATTTGTGGAATTCTCCAACGAAGAAATCTCACGCCCCCTCCCCTCACGAGCCCCTCCCCCTCACGGCCCCCGCCACCCTTCGCGCCGCTGCCGTTTGAACGGCTCGGTGACGTCACGGCGGGGGCGGAGCCCCTACCTGATCCCTGCCGAGGGCTCTGCGGGCGGGGTTGCGGGAGTTGCGCAGGCGCGGTGGCGGGGCGGGCGGTGGCGGGGCGGGCAGTGCCATGAGCCGGCGGTTCCCTGTTCCCGCCGCCGCCGCCGCGCTGCTGAGGGGGCTCCCCGGCCCCGCCGCGCCCCGCCCGGGCCGCGCCATGAGCCTCTGCGGGGCGCCGGCTGCCTGCGCCGCGGGGCCTGCGGGTGGTGGCGGTGGTGGTGGTGGCGCGGGGCTCTCGGCGGCGCGGCTGAGCCCGCCGTGGCTGCGGCTGCCCGAGGTGCCGGGCGCGGAGCCGCACCGCGCCAACGAGCTACTGCTGCTGCCGCCGCCGCCCGCCCCGCGCGGCCCGGCCCCGCTGCCGCAGCACCACGTCGTGTACTTCCCGGGGGACGTGCAGGTACGGCAGCGGGGCTGCGGGAGGGAGCGGGCCGGCGGCGCTGCGGGGGCTGTGCGGGCGGGCATTGCCAGGCTGCTCCGGCCCCGGGGAGCATCTCGCTGCCCGTCACCGGCGGGCACGGCGCGCGGGAACGGGCCCTCCGGAAACCTGGGCTGGAGCAGCAGGGCAGGGGAGCCGAGTCGTCTTCACGGGATGAACTAGGTTGGAAAAGACCTCTGAGATCATCGCGTCCAGCCCAACACGACCGTGTCAAGTAGACCATGGCACTGAGTGCCATGTCCAGTCTTTCCTTAAACACCTTGAGGGGCGATGACTCCACCACCTCCCTGGGCAGCCCATTCCAATGTCTAATCACCCCTTCTGTGAAGAAATTTTTCCCAATGTCCAACATGAACCTCGCCTGCCGCAGCTTAAGACTCTGTCCTCTTGTCCTGCCACTTGTTGCCTGGGAGAAGAGGCCGATCCCCAGCTGGCTACAACCTCCTTTCAGGTAGTTGCAGAGAGCGATAAGGTCTCCCCCTGAGCCTCCTCCAGGCGAAACAACCCCAGCTCCTTCAGCCGCTCCTCACAGCACTTGTGCCCCAGACCCTTCACCAGCCTTGTTGCCCATCTCTGGACACGCTCCAGCACTTCTGTAGTGGGGATGGCGGTGTCTGAAAGCGTGTCGGTGGAGACAAGACGATGAAACCCTAAGATGGCAAGTTGTCCTCACCAGGCAAAACACCACATCACCATGCAGGTGTACAGACATCCCTGACGCCATCCTGTGGGAATGTGACAGGCTCAGAAATTTGATGGTTTCTCAGTCTGTCCCGAGAAGGCAGCTGGGGTCTCTGAGCGGGCAAGAAGTTGAGAGACCCTGAAGTGCTGTCCCTGAGCACATGGTCAAGCTCTGTAACATTACATGCTCTGTCACTTTGCGTAGCCAGCTAATCTCAAATGTCACTAATAGTTCTCAAAAGCAGGAGCAGTGGCTTTTTCTTCCAAGGAAAAGACTTTCCTTTTCTTTAAGGTAAAGATGCAGAACTTTTTATTTTAAGGATTGGGATGGCCTAAGAACCCCTGCCTGATTGCCATTTCTGGGTATGGCTTCATTATTGCTTTATAAAATAAATGAAGTAGTATTCTTTGCCATTATGACTTCAGAGATAAAGTTCGTTCATGACTTGGGGGTAAGTTTTTTCCATCTATACCCTTTATGGATGTGAACAAGAGCAATAAAAATTTCCTACAGCTGAATGAGAGGGATTTTTTTTTTCTGTATAAGAGATAGAAAACTTCTTACAAAGTTTTAAGTCTGTTGTTGATTTGAAATAAGATAATTGGTATTTCTATAGATGGAGTTAATACAATAAAATTATGTTTTCTGTGTCATAATAAGTTGAATAATACTTTGATCTTCTTTTAGCATGAAGTCAAAGAGAATTATTAATACATTCATGTGCTAATTTTTATTGCATTAATTGTGGGGGGTATTAAAAAGTATGGTAAAAATATTACAGCAGAATAAGTAAATCTACATGCATCAGTTTCTTTAATGTGTTTCTTGTCCTGCAAGCCTAGGAAGCGAGCACCTCTAATGCATGTTTCTCTCTTACAGTCCTTTCTTAAAAATATGAGTACATTGGAGCTGAAGTCTTTTCACAGAGAATTAATGCATCTTTTCTATTTTTTTTTCTTTTTAATTTTTCAGAACTATCATGACATCATGTCTTGCCATCCAGAAAACTTTCAGTGGGAGCACTGGAGTTTTGAAAATGTTGCTACCATACTTGCTCGCCGGTTCCCCAATAGCTTTATTTGGGTCATAAAGTGTTCTCGAATGCACCTGCACAAATTCAGTTGTTATGACAACTTTGTGGCCAGTAACATGTTCGGAGCACCAGAGCACAGCACTGACTTTGGAGCTTTCAAGCATCTCCATGCTTTGCTAGTTAATGCATTCAGACTCTCTCAGAATATTCTGCTGTCCCAGAAAAGTGTGCACGGTGTCAGCAAGGATGCAAAAATAGCTGCTTGTAAATCACAGCCGCAGTCTGTTCCTGCAACGAACGGCTGCTCATCCACGGAAAGGGAGAGAGATTGTGAATGCTCCAATAATTCTGCTGTGAACTTCATGATACCGTCTGCTGTAGGTGCAGCGTCGTTTACTTTGATCGGCTTCAGTAAAGGTTGTGTGGTTTTGAACCAACTGCTTTATGAGCTGAAGGAAGCTAAAAAAGACAAGAACACGGATGCCTTCTTAAAAAACATAAAAGCAATGTACTGGTTGGATGGTGGTCACTCGGGAGGAAGCAATACTTGGGTTACTCACCCTGAAATGCTGAAAGAACTTGCAGAGACAGGAATTGAAGTTCATGCTCATGTTACACCGTACCAAGTGTTTGACACAATGAGGTCATGGATTGGAAGAGAGCATGAGAAATTTGTACAGATACTTGGAGAATTTGGTGTGGAAATAAATGATCAGCTGCATTTTGCTGATGACGTTCCCTCCTTAGATAACCATTTCAGGGTTCACGAAGTATTCTGAGACTGTGTATCAGAAGAGTATATTCATTGTAGAAGCACTTTTAACACTGTAAATGTTATCATCTAGATTTTCAACTTTGAGCAGATGCATTCTGAAGAGAATACAGAATCAGTTCCATGTTGCTAATAAATACTATATATAAATTTCAGTAGCTTACAAAGGAGTATTGGGATGCCATCACTATAACAGATGTAATTTGATTCCTGGAAGAAAGTGTTATGAAGAACTATCCTATACATGTTTTTTTGTGAAATGTGAATGTTTATTCTTAAACTGTTGGCAGACTTTTTAGTCCTGTATATATAATGTGCATTTAAAGGGAGTTTCAAGTACTGGATGTCTGGGTACTTCAGTTTAGTGGCTTCCAGGGCTAAAAGCATTGGTCTTTGTCAATAACAGATGTATGTTGTTTTTTTTTTTTGTTTTGAGGAAGTGGATTGTTAGAAGAACCTTAGTTAAATATTTTGGTGAAAAGTGTTTTATTTAGTTAAGTAAATCTTCCAGTTTTGTAACATTTCTCCTAATTGAAACCAAGTTACAAATATTCACCTTTGCAATAATAGTGCCAATGCATTTTTCTTCCTTATGTGCGCCTTGCCATTTCTGTCATTAAAAAGTTTCATTAATTGATTGTGTAGGATCTGCCAGTGAATAGCTGTTTCAGCTGGGGGCTTGAAAATTTTGACATAGCTATGTTAAGTAACCAAGAATGTTGATGAGCGTGTAGCTTATTCCTGTTTCAACATACCCTGCTATTGCTTTGACTAACTTCTATAAGGACCAGCAGTAATATCTGTATTAACATGTCAAGAGGTGTCCTTGTCCCTGCCTTGGGGTGTTGAGGTTTCTCTGGGTAATTGCTGCATTGATGTTGATCTACATCGAGCCATAAGTACAAATTGCATAAAAATTTTAGACTGTGTTGACTTCTTCCAAAATGCCTCAGTTTTAAAATCAATTATCTCCTTTAAATGTATTGCAGTAATTGCTTCTAGAGCCTAGTCTGGTTCAGGCCCCAAGCCTGAATGTTCTTGAGAAAGAAATACTGACAGATGGACAGTTATCATATTAGTGGAACTTTTCTATTGTCGTAGGTAACTTTCCTTTTATCTACAAAGCTTAAAATAATTCTTAAAGACAACTGCAGTTATTAACAATAAACCAGTAGCTGCAAGTGGTTTTGGATTTCCTGGAAGTATAGGAATACAAAAGCAAGTTAGCAAAACGCTGTGAAGATTACACAAACAATTGTGGCTAAGTTCTGAAAAAGGCATTTTATTCAACTTTGGTCCTATGTTTGATGGCTTAGTGACATCTTTGCCCTGCTGCTTGTTTCCCTTGATTCTTACACTGTGGGAGGAAAGTCCTGGGTCATCTTTCTTATGGTGGCATCATTAAAAGTTACAGGGTTCACTGTAGCCAGCTCTTGGCAGAGGTTATGCATATCAGTGATTACTGAACAACGAGAAAAGTGTGTTGAACTCCTAAGAAAATTTTCTTAATACTCAAAATATTAAGGGTGGTAGAAAGGATTATGTGTACACCTTACAATTTGAAAGTGAACTCTATTGCTAACAATAATGTACGTAGTTGATCAAAAAGGGAAATTATTTTAATTGATGGAGAAAAGTGCAACATGCAAACCAACTCTTAACACTGTATAAAAGACTCTGAAATCTAGTTCCATTAGCTTTTTTTTAATTTTAGACTCTTTCTCAGAGATATTATTCAACCCTATTTGTTGATTACCATCTTAATAGGCTTATAACAACTAGTTTGTGTGTTTCAAGGAACATTATTTCCCTTTTTTGGTCCTTTTGATAATGCAGCATATGTGAGGACTTTTTTCTGTAAAAAAAAAATATGAGTCACCTAAAGAAGTGGTTTTAATAGAAAGCCTACAAATGTCCTGAAATATATTAGCTATCCACTTATAAAAGAAAATTTTAAAAAATAAACCAACAAAAACCCCCAAACACTCTACTCCTTTTGCTCCCTCTCAGTTTCAGACTGACCAAGCTAGCACTAATACTTGCCCTATCCAGTAACAGTGCGGATCAGAGATCAATTTTTAAACAATTCTGTGCCTGCCAAAACAACGGAACTTGCATGCTTTTGGAAACAGCTATTAAAATATTGACATTGTCTTCAAAAGTTTCTGGATGCCTGTCCTATGAAAATACTACTAACCTATTTGATGGAGGCTGCCTACAATAACTCTTAAATAGGCTCAAGTGTTGCTGCATTACTTTGAAGAATAAGCACTTTGTTGTAAAACTAATCTTGTTATGAGACCTCATGTCGTGGAGGGAAAACTGACTGGTTGTTTTTCATTCTTTAAACAGTTGTAGTACTCTGTTGGAATGTGCCTCTGTCATTCATTACAATGCATGCTAAAAATAAATTTTGCAAACAATGTAGAAAAGAAACTTTCTAATGGGTGAAACCACTTTGATGTGAACGTAAAACCATTAAATAAGGAATGTGCAGTTAAGTTTTGTGGATCAAGCTTTATCAAATGCTTGTGGCGACCTAGTTTAAAAAAATCAGATTCGATAGCTTTTCTTCAAGGAAGCTTTATATTTGTGCAGTAATTCCAAAACAGCTTACTGGCATCTCACATGCATGGGAAAGCTGGCATGAAGCACACAAGGGTGTGAACATTTCTGGGTTAGAATGAAATGGGTTTGTATGTGCCTGGTTTTCTATGTTAACTATACAGGCAGATTCAAATAAGCTTAGATGTAGATGCCTAAAGTTAAGTGGTTCTTATAATGGTTTAATTCAAGACACTCGTGGTTTTGAATGGAGTGAGCAATGTTTCACAGTCCTTAGTTCAACCTAGTAATGACTGGTGTTCTTTACATTACATGCTTGTTTCTTGTACAACAGACAAGGCATTCTTCGTATTTTGAGAAACGCTAACATGTTTTAAACCGTGCCTGGTAAATTCCTTTAAAGCAAGGCTTGATTCCATGAAATTGTCTGGATGACTTAAATGATTTTGTGTGCATCTAAAATGCTAGAAACTTTGGTAATTTTCTCCCTATCTAGGACTGATTTAATCACATCTCTGTAAATGCTGACGCATTAATCAGTATTGGCCCATAATTCTGGAAGATGATTAAGGGTCTAATCTTTAACATGGGGCTGAAAGGAGCAATTTTCTCTGTCCTTCCATTGATAACATCCTGCTGCCTCCCTTATGTTAGCACAAGCACTTTATGGTAAGCTGTTTTATCTTTCTAAATTACCTTAATTGCTGATAGAGATAACTAACAGGAATGCTATGTATTTAAAAAGTCTCAGAAATTATTTTAAATAAGCCTGCTAAGTCAGTTCAAGAGTTAGGCTGTTACAACTGTGAATATGCACAGATAAAAGTGATTGTGCATGAATATGTTGTCAGATTTTTCCCACAGGTTCTTTTTGAGCATTTTGCAGGAAGGAAATATCACCTGTATTTTCTTCCCTCTTACAGTGCTTCCAAAGCTAACACTTACTTCATCCCAACAGATAAGGTGTTGTTTTCAACAGACTGGAAGTTGAAGCACTGAGGTTAAAATCTACCCATTCATTTAACTTGAATGCTTATTTTAAATTACATGTGTATTACATCAGTTAACACAAGAATTTAAAAAACTAAAAATTCTGGTTTGTGTGTGTGCTCTGTTGTGAGCCACATTTGAGGTACATCACAGCCTGGCAAAATCCACAAACGTGGATGTGTCCTTGTGCAATACAAAAGCAAAGATGGATGTCTCAGACTACAAGCCATAAGAGACAGCCTCTTTAAATCACCTTCAAACTTACTTCTTCACAATCTTTTTAATCTTATATTGAAGTCTCATTTCATTTTTGTAAGGGTGGTAGATTAAACTAAAAAAAAAAAAAAAAAAAAGAAATTACTTCTGATGGTCATAACCTCATGAAAATTTAGACACATTTGAATATTGCAGGTGGAGATTCTAAGACCAAAGCTGGTTTTCTGTTGGTGTTATTGATCTCTTAACTCTGTTCAGATACAGGGTGACTGTTTTTTAACTTGAATAAAGTAACATGAAGTCATTAAACCAGTAATACAGGATCATATAACACAGACAGGCTCTGCTTCTTCCAGTGCCAGACATACTGTTCCTGACTAAATTCATCCTATCGGTATTAACAGCATAATTCTCTCCTCCTGCTGTCAAAAAACACTTGCATGGGATTAGCTGTTCCACATTACAGTGGAAATCATGGAGGACTGATCCAGGCAGTCATTTTGCATTTAGTGTAGTGTGGGCTATAAAGCAGTGTGAACCAAAGAAGCGTCAAATTCTACTTAAGCAAATGACCAGAAAAGTATTTGGTGGAAAAAAAAATTATCTGTTTTTAATTCATATGCATAAACGTCTTATATACTTGAAAAGGAACAGATTGCTATTACTTCCTTTTAGTAAGCTCTCAAGAGAGCACTTTCAGTCATGACTGTTAGTTTCCTTTGTTAAACCTGGCACTTCAGAGCTGAGTTGTTTCCAAGGAAAGCACGGCTGCAAGACACAGAAAGCAGTCGAGAGACACATCGGTGCTGAGGGGTAGAATAAAGCTCTTTAACCTTTCTTCACCCTCTGAGCAGTACTCCTAAGCCTGCGTGTCAGACAAAGCTGTTGCATCCCTTACAGACTGTGTGCTTAGCTCTTTCCCATTCCCTGTCATGAGAAATGCATTGATTTTTTTGTGATGGAAGTTTAAAGCAATTGATGTACTGCTTGACAGCTGAAGTACAAATGCTGTCACAGCAAAAATTGTCCATTGCTATGATCTGTGTTATTATTGCAAGCAGTAGCTTCAGAGCATTTTTGTATGAACGTGGCATCGCACGTGGAGCTGCGTGTTTTCCATGGTTGAGCAGTTCTTTTAATGTTTTCAGTCTGCTCTTAAAAGTGTTGACTAGGAACAGATCTGAACAATTGGAAAGAAAGTAATCTGCTCCTGATTTCAGGAATTGCCACATACAGAACTCAGAATCTATCCCCACTCCTACAGTCTGACCCAAAGTAAAACAGGAAATCTTAACATGCAACTTTACTGCAGACTTAGGTAACTGTTTAAAAAATGTAACGTTTCATCTGTCCTTCCAGTAACAGCAGAATCTGTGGTTATTGAGTGATACCAGTCTACAGAGCATCCCTTGTAAAAGTTACTGTCTCAGAACATGTATCTTCAACACCTGTATCATCTACATGAAAACATCAGGTTTGGTAAGATAAATTTTGGTCAGAGGAAAAAAAGAAGCGATCTGTACAGGAATTTCCCTGAAGCTGGGAAGTAATATATATTGGGATCACATCATATGTAATTAAACCTCTACTATGGTAAAATCATCCTCATCTTAGTCAAGTTAGTCCTGTTGTGGGACCAACAGCATGAATGAGGCAAATAGTTCTGTGTTTAAAAAGAATTGCAAACCCTTTCACATGAGGAATTTAACTTGACGCTTGTATTAAGAACCTAGACGCTGTGTAGCTCCTGGAGAGAAGTTCTTAAGTTGGGTACATCAAATTGTCAGCACATACATGACAGGCAGATTTTTAATGATCTGTTTAATAGTTTGACAAAAAAAAAATGTTTTGACATAATTTTTTTTTCATTTAGTTCTTTCCACAACAAGCATGTTAAGAAAAATGAAATCTGAAACATTTATTGTCCTTTATATTTCATATGGTCAAGAATAAATAATTCTCTCCAGGTCTTGACTTGTAATAAACTTCCATTTTGAAGGTCTCACTCACCAAATTTTTAGAGTAATTCAAAGTTTGGGATATATAGGCCAAGTTTAAACTGCTGATTTCAGACACTGTCTTTATGTAAGTGTTTTCACTTATCTTTCAGTCCTGGGCAGTCTGCATCACCCAGCTCCTCTGCTGAGGACAGAAGACAGCTGAAGTGGCTGCTCTGAATGCTTAACAAGGTCGGTGTTTATTTTCTAATACCTGTTACCACAACTTCATCTGTTTTATTGTGGCATGATCCCATTTTGGTTTACGTCTCTAAAGGACAAACTTGCACAAAATGTCAGTGGCTCTAATTCTTTGTTATTTCAGTAGTGGATTTGCAAATATGGCTACTTATATTCTTTCACTATGTTTGCTGGAAGTTATTCCTTTAATGCTTTCACCATTCATTCATCATTTTATTGCCTGTTTCACACAATGTAGCACAGTGATTAGAAAGCACCAAATAATTTCATTTTTTTTAACACAGTGACTTGCAGATTTTTATCACTAGTCACATTATGCTCAAATTAAGAACACACATTTTTAAGCTGCTTGTTTTCTCCTTTTATAGCATTTCAGAACAACTGTTTTATAGAAATTACTAAATTAGAAATTTAAGAAGCTCTTTCCAAGTGAAATAAAGGCTTCATTTTAAACTTGGTAGCATGAAGGTGAATAGCTGCACTTGCTATAGCACTGGCTCACATTTAATTCAACTTGACCCTCTCTTCTCAGCCAGATATACACTTTCCAATCCAGACTTCATACTAGCCTAAACAAGTGAACTGTTGGAGCTTTTGTGCGGGGTTACCTCAGCACTAACTACTTCAGCTGAGGGATGCAAGGGTTTAATTTGGCCTAAGGTGTTTAGACTAATAATTTAATAGCTTCCCTTACAAAATTAAAAGGGGATTGAAAAATATTCAAAATAGCATTGTGAATACTTGTGGCTTGACAGATCTTATGAAACCAGTATTAATGAAAATCTTGATATCACCATTAGGAGGCTTTCCCCTGTCCCCAAGAGCCCCAAGCCCTCCTACCCTCTCTCTGAAGCACAGCAGGCACTTCCCACAAGAGAGGCAGCAGAAGGTCGCTTATACACCACTTGCTGCTCCACAAAGCTTTCCTTATTCACTACTGAGTGTTGAGGGGGCCTGAGAACACCAGGCTATCATGTCCCTTTTTTGACTGGAGAATCAAGAAATGGCAGAATGCAGGATCAGCACAGGACTTCTCTGTACCAGTACATTGAGGCAGTTACAGTTAAAAGAGATGGCTGTGCAGGCACAATGCTGGAACACAGCTTTGTCTAGCCCTGCAGGCTCTCTGAGCCTCTCCATTTAGTCCTGACACACAAAGAATATGCTCTGTTCACCTCTGCAATTCAGATGGGGCCCTCGACATTACCGGTCTGACAAAGCCAAGAGGTTACCCCAGCCTAACAGTCTGTCTCAGCAGCGTGCACAAGCAATCCTTGTTCCTTTTTGAACAAAAATTTGGGGAGACCTATTTGTGATCCCAAATTTAAATTCTACCCTCAGAACGTACAATGATGCCCATCAGAATCGCTTGGCTGGTTCCATTCATGCTTATTCATTGAGGTGGCCGGGTGCCCATTCACATGGTACCAGACTATTTTCACTGTGTTGAATTGCCAAGAAGAACAGGTTTAGAAGAATAATCTGCACAGTGTTCAAGCTCCTGCTCTTCTGGAGAAAGCTTGTTTTTTCCAGCACTTTATTAACACTACATATCTATTTAGTCTAAGGGCTCTTGACAAGTTTTAGTTCTCAAAAAACATTGCTAGAAGTAACAGACTAAGTCACAGAAATGCTGCATTCCCCAAATAGCACAAGTAATAATATTAGAGGGATTTGAAAAGGACAATGACAAACCCATCCTTCTTGTGAGATCCCTACCTTTATTTTACAAGGCTTTTGTAAGCACTGCAATCTGGAAAAGTAACCTACAGTGCCTAAACAACAGGCTCCATCCCAAAAGATGCAATGCCCCCTCTCATATGGTAACAAAGAGCACCTCAAATACAGATTCTCTGTCTACTCCAGAACTATGAACTTCATTGCATTTTCTAGGACTGGAGCTGAATGGATTTATGGGCACATTAGTTGCAGTGTTTCACAGCTGCAGAAACAGCAATGCTGCCTGACTGCACTGGGGCAGTGACAAACAAGGTTTTCTCCACAAAACATTATGCAGGTAATGGGTAAGTCATTTACTTTGCAGTCAAGCTGTTGCACAATTCTAAGCTTAAATGGCATGATTAGCTTTTGCACTTTTTTTCCCATACCCACTGTGAGTCTCACTGCGAGGGGGAGAAGAAACTCCCCTGCACTTATTCTCCGGTTATTACTCAAAAACAAACCTTGACCATTACAGCCACCGACAATGGCTTTCCTGGATCTGCTCAGAAACCGCTATGGCTTTCCTAAACTTTAATGAGGTCACACTCAAAAAGACATGCAGTTAGTTGTAAGCATACACGCTGTCAGCCCAGACACCAGAACTTTGGTTCAGAAAAATTTAAGTACAACATTCCCAAACAGTACAGTTATAAATGCAGGCACTGCACCACATTGTATCTCAGTGTAGAAAACAGACCACTGTCAGATCAAGCAAACTCTGTACTCACTACACATGAAAAAAAAACAAGAAAAAAAAGTTACAAGATCAACTTTGTTTTAGATGAATATTTACCAACAGTTTTTATTGGTCTCAAAATGTATGTACACACAGACTGTTTCCATATTGACATACAATTTTCTACTTGCACAAAAGCTTGCTGAATTACAGTGTGTTATTTCATCCGTAATCATTCCTATAGGCTTTCTCTTGGATGCGTAACACCATTCTCCGAGCGTAAAAATCCCTGTATTCCTCAGGTAGTTCTTCAAGTGTTTTCAAGGCCCTGTCCAAGATCTGTATAGCTCTAGAGGCTGCCATGGGATCTTTATTTCCGTAAGTGTCTGTCTTATCATAGGATTCAGCAGGAAGGTGCTTCCAAAAGACATTCAGTGCCACTCCAAATTCCTCAGAAATTACATTGTGGAACCACAAAGCTGCGGAAAGAAGAATGTCTAAAATAAAAATTACTATCCAAAATTTCCATGCGACTCATAACAAGAACCATAATTGCCCAAACTAAATCTAGTTGGGGAAGAGCCTCAAGTACCATATTTTTTGTTTATTTTTAAATATTCATTCCTGAATATATTGCATTGTACCAAATTTAAGAAGTTCTTCAAGATGTTTACGTCAATCCATAACTTCAGCTGAAATCAACAATTGCTGAAGTATAGAGATACTCAAAGGTAAGCAAATAATAAGCATGTGTGGGATGAAGGTGTTGTCAGCAACCTGAAATGCATATCACTGAAAAAAGATGGTTTTTAAGAAACGTGTGTGGTTATTATGGAGAAGTTATGAGCAGCCCCCCTTCCTAACCTGCTAACACAGCAACAATGTGACACACCGTTATCTAAGTGGAACCAAAAGTTTCTTTAGGAAGAGAAACAAATGGTAAGGTCAAAACTAAGTACAAGTCCAAGGCTAAGAAACTATTTTAAAATAACTTCCCAAAAACCTACTGCCTTTTTCTTTACTGACCTGTTTATATTGCCCAGATACTATAAAAGCAACAGAGTAAGTATCTGCCACAAGCTCACGAAGAGTTTCAATGAAATCAGAAACAAGTAAGAGTAGTAGTTCAATAGGAATAATTCAAATGCCTTTCCCTGATTACCAGAATTTATCATCTCAGCCCAGGAAGCAGCTTTATGTTTTCTGCTTGTGCAGAAAATGATAAGGACTTGTGTTTCCATTCCCCAGAGAGGATTAGAAATTTCTAGAAGGTCCAGTATCTCTACCATCCGTAATTCTCACTAGATCACACACTTCACGGTGGCTGAAGTGCCAGAGCTACAGAAGAACAGAAATGATACTTTACTTAAATCTTGACAATGGAGAAACTCAGGTCACTGAAGTAATTTCAGATTTCACAAGGTGAGTTTATTGTATTAATCTACTAAGACACAAATTCAGAAATACAGAGCTTAAACTTGAAGGACAGTAAGATTTGTAGGTAGGTATAATAATAGCTTTAATCAGAGTAATTGTACAGTGGGAAGTAGACAAGTTTTGCCAACACTTTTCACAGAACACTTATAACATGCTTTAGTAACCTCTTACCATCTCTAGAAATGAAAAATTAGAAACGAGACTGTTTAACAACATGCCAATTCAGGAACCATTTGTTACTTACCTGGAATAAATAACACATCTCCCGCTTCCAGAAAACATTGATAGCGCTTGGCTTTCAAAAAAAGGGGATATTTTTCCATGTCTGGGTTGTCCACATCCAGCACCTCTGATTTAGTACCTAGGAAAGTTTTCAGTGAATAAATATTCCTACTCTTCCAATAGTAACAAAGCATTATCAGATTGCTGGAAATGGCAGTTCTTGAATTAAATTTAATACTGATTTATTGTTGTGTAAGTCTTCTAAAAAACAGAGCAACCTGATGGCAGTGTTGTCTACATTTGTCCTGTAACTGCAACCTTATTAAAATTAAAAAACACTTCTCCTGACATTTAAAACACCATTTTGGGCCCAGACAGAACACAGTACTCCTCCAGTTAGCTGCTGAAAACAATCAGGCAAAGCTGCTGTTCTCAGTGTTGACTAACGCCAACAGGATTAGAGGTAAGGGAATAAATTACTTTTTTTATATCAAGTCCTATGTTAGTGATTATTTTCTACAGTGCAATATAGTGATTATTTTCTACCTGTGAGCCAAAAGGCAACTGAGATCACCAAACACTGACCTAGATACCTATGACATGCATACCTGATAAATATAAATACGGTGCATCTCGAGGACTGTACAAAACAACTCGTTTTTTTCCTGTGACTTGGATTAAGAAGTTATCCATTACCTGGAATAAGCATCATGAGAGAGGTGTCAGCCAAAAGTTGGAAGTGAATATATAGGTTTAAACTAATTAATAGCTTAAAAGAGGGAATTATTAAAACCTTCCCGTTAGAAGGGAATTCCCCTAAGAATTAGCTACAAGAGCTTCCACATACAGTTCATTGAAAAAACTTAAGATTTATCCCCTTAGCTGCACATTCTTGACAAATAATGTCTGGATACACAGTATTGCTTTCCAACTATCTTGTGTTTTTTTCTGAAATCAAGAATCAAGTTCTTCCATCTTAAAACACAAAGACATACCATACTTTAGACACATGAACCACTAAAATAAAATACAAAATATATTTTGGATTATTTTTCTCTTTCAGAGAAAAATTTTTTGACTGACTTTCTACTGATAAGGATCCTTTTTCCTAATTATAAGGCAAAAACTATTTTTCTTATAAATAAATTTATTCAGAATTCACTGCACAATGTTATAAGAAAATCCTATTTAGAATCTATCACATTGCAGCCACAAATCACTACAATCACTGTACAATTGGCAATGTGTTGTACAATTGGATTTTATTCTAATATGGCCATTAGAATAAAAAATAAATGACTGTAATGTTGAAGACAAAAATGTTGAAAGTTACTGTGTTTCAGATTTTTAACTGAAACTCAAAAGCAGTTAAACCAAAAAAAGAACACAATAAAACGTCATTTAATCTCACAAATATGGAATTAGACATAAACCCAGTTAAGATATTATGCCCACACAATACATCTATTTAAATTCGCTGTACCACTGAATGTGATTCATTTCACTATTTCAAAATATGTGAAGTTTGTTATGATCTCTGATCTTTGCCAGAGATTTGCATGTTATTATCTCAACTCTGTAATGGCATCTGCAATATTTTATGCTAAATTCATGTATTACCTACATCATAGTGTGTCCATAACTGTAATCCAGCTGAGCTGATGCGGAAGACACTAGAGAAGAACTGCTCTTTCTCAAAATATTCTGGAATTTGAATGTCTTTTGCCAAAACAGGAAACTGCTTCCTGATATCTGCAATATCCTGAAACAGAAAGGACATAACTCTTCGAGAATGGCGCATGCACATTTAAATGAGGGAGCACTTCACTATCTTTTCCCATCATATGAACATGGGACTGGAACCTCAGCGTTGGTGAACACCTGAACATAGCAATGCTCTTCAGCAGTGACTTGCTCAATGACACTAACAAGAACAGCCAGAGAGCTGCTTTGAACTGCTGAAAATCACACTGAAGAAGCAAGAGATCAGCAGAAATCCTTTTATATTAGTTTACAACAAAAGCTAAAGAAAGGGAGGTTAGCCATGTACTCTTCAGTGATCAGCTAAGCTCTCATATAACAGCAACTAGTTTAGACACTTAGATTGAAATATTCTGACCTAATCCAGTCAGGTTCACAAGTGACCCTAAGCAAGTTGTTTGTCTGTGTTACACACCCAGCAGATGACAATGGGCTTTTAAAAAATATTCCTAAACTGCAACTTTACAATATAGGAACTGTACTCTCAAATAACTCACCTTCCGAGCATCTTCACCCACTGATCGCAAATAGTACTTTTCATCCTGATGAGAACACAAAAAGAGAATTGTTTTGGTTTTCTTAGTAAGAAATGCAAACACTTAAACAAAGAGCCTGTATTTTCTCATTAATGCAGAGCTTCATTAAAATATGGTACAAATAAATGGCATCTACAAATTCAGCTGCTGTTATACTGCCTTTACTCTAGTGATCCCTGCTGTTCATCTCAAGAAATGGGAAAATATGTTAACTGAGAGCAGAAGAATAAAAGGGAGGAGACTTGTCAACTGCTTCAGCATCGCTGTTACTGAACAGCCTCAAAGCAAATGCAGATTGTAATTTAAGTTCCTCAGAACACTGATGCAGGCAGCTATTTTAGTTGGCTTCAAAACTTACAGCATTCTATGTAGCACAGAAGGTTAAAAGCATGTCTACATTCAAAACTGTTTGCTTCCTAATCACAGCTACCTGAAAAATCCCTAGCCTGAACACTGATATGTAAAGATAGCCACACATTTGCTACTCACAAATCATGTCACAATAAATCTGGATTTGTATTTTGATAGCAGATGTAATCAAATTCTAAAATACCTTCATGACATTTTCTTGTGAAACACGCAAATGATACAGTTGTTATTTTAAAACAAGGTTTGATTTCTAAATTTTACACTGGAATTTTTACTCATGTACACAGCTTTTGTTAACAAAAACTGGCTGGCTGAAGTTAACCACACCATGCACATACAAAACAACTTCTGAGAAAAACTGCTCACATTTTTTTCCCCTGGCACCAAGCAGCAAAAAAGTTACATCTAAGATCAAGCGGTTTCCTGAAGTAAACATTTAAATTACAATTCATCATTTTCCTTTCCATATACCAGCAAAATAACTGACAGAAGAAACTGTGACACCAAAGAAAATACCTGAGAAAGAAAGTACTCCTGGTGGTTGACTTCAGCTGCTCTTCGTACAAATACATCAAAAGGCAGAGTTCTGAAATATAAATATTTAAATTTATACCATGAATCAATGTAACAACTCACGGTCTAAATTCTTGGTTTATAATAAGCTTCATTTACCATTAAGACCATATAAAGTAAGATAAAAGATGGAATATGCTGCTCTTTTACTTTTTTAACTTAATATGGTGACTGATCAGTGCTTGCAGCAGATATTTGAAGAGTTCTATTGAGATAGAAATCCCACACTTAGAAACTCCTCCACTTCAGTAAATTGTAAATATCCAAACAGAATCCTGTAATTGCTGAGGCTGGAAGGCACCTCTGGAGATCCTCCAGTCCAACCCCCTTGCCAAAACAGGATCAACTATAGCAGCTTGCCCAGGACAGCATCCAGTGTGGTTTTGTGTATCTCAAAGGATGGACCTTCCATAACCTCTCTAGGCAACCTGCTTCATTTGTTCCATTGTTTGACCACCCTTGCAGTAAAAGATGGGGGAAGTGTTCAACAGATTAACAGAATTTGCTGTATTTCAGCTTGTGCCCATTGCCTCTTGTCCTGTCACCATGAACCAGAAGAACAGAGCTCCGTTTTTACTCCCTCCCTCAACAATTTAAACAATTTGGTAAGATCCCCTCTTGAGCTTAGGAGTTCTGAATCGTTTGAGTCCCAGCACAAATTTCTTCCCGGTCAAATTGAGACTCAAACTGTGGCCAAAGCCTGGCAATACTTATTTAGACTATTTCTGTAAGTGTGTAATTTTTAGGCTTGTTTACTGTACGTTTTCATAAACTTGCAGAAAAGTTCAGCATCAAGAAAACTAATGCAGGGAACATACACATGTTTATATCTATGCATTTTCTGCTATGAATTTGTGCATGAACACAGATAACTATCTTCATTTGTAGATCTATAAAATTTATTTCAGTTATCTGAAGTATGTGCTTCTCCACCTAAGCAAAACACAGCATTCTGTATATTTTCAAGAGTTTCTTTAACTTTTGCTGAACTCAACTTCAGAAGATTCAAAAGCAATCACTGGGCGTCAGAGCTGGTCCCTCTGAGGTCAGTACAAGTGTTACATATTTATTTAGATAATGGGAGCTTTTCATACAGATTACAGATTTTGGTATCAGTTGACAGCTGAATGGCAAACCAAGCGCAAGCAGTAATAGGACATGTGTTCACTGTTATGAATTCAATGTTATGTTTACTCAGCTCAGCATCTCACATTAGGTGTCACTGGCTAATAAATTACTGAATATAAATATTACTTTTCAGAACAACCTCCAAGTACCCAGGGTTAAGAAGAAACTACCCTCCAGCAAAATTTTTCTTGATCCTGTTATCCCTTCTACCAGAATGTGAACCTGCATCAGACAGTATTTAGACCAATTCTCTAAACACTTTAGGCTTGTTTGTAATAGGCAAATACAACCACTAAAGTCAACGGAAAAACAAACAAGAACCAATGCTCTGACATCAGCTAGACTGTTGTATCGTGCCCATTTACATTTGCTACTGAAGAAAGTGAGAGCACAGCTCCATGACAGCTTAAACTGGTGCATGCTGGTGCTGCCATAGCTCTGTCCTTGCTGTCCACCCTTATCACCTCATCTCCTCCCCTACAGTAGCACTGGCACTCATCTGACCTCACAGTGAACCTGCTTGCAAAGCTAAAACAGCAGAAAAACATTCAGACTTCTGCAGCACATCACGACCTGGCTGAATGAGTTCCAGAACCAACACAAAGACAGGGGTAGGAGCATGCAACTTACAACAGGACTGCAGTACTACTCACATGCATCAGTTTAAACTCATGGAACTGCATGTTAAGTCCTCAGTGTTTCTGTTGTTTTGGTACTACTTATTCTCCCTTCAGATTAGAATGAGGGGCTTGGTCTTGCTATGGAAAGGGTTAAAGCTTCCTGAATTTCAAGGGAAGTAGGTGGAAGTCCTGACACCTGCTATTCTGAAGCACCATCAGAGACTCCGTATAGCTGTCTACAAACCTGCTAAAACTGGCACACCAGGTCAACTTAATGTGAACTCACAGTAAGAGAGATTATTTTAAAAATCCCAACAAAACAAAATAGAGCAGGGAAAATAAAATACAGAGATAAGGCCAAGTCATTCAAGTACAACCTAACCTCAAAGATTCAAAAGTTCATTATGCAGTGAACAGAATGTACCATAATTGTTGTGTGCTCTTCCCCCTTGAACAGCAAGATCCACTCAAAGACTTGTAGCTTGTTTACACTCACACTGTACGCTTCCACCTGCTTAAAAGTTTAACAGACTGAACACATACTGTTCCCACCTGGGGAAAACAAACTACAGCTAAAATCAAGGCATTTGCCATTGGAAAACAAGAGGAACTTCAGAGGAGAGCAAGGTTTTTCATGACCTGCATCAAGATTAAAGAGCTAGTGAAACATGTGGTATCCAGTAGTTCCAGCATTCTGCGAACTGCAAATCCTAACTTTGAAAGGAGCTTGGTTTTAATTACACCGCTCCTTGAGTGGAATACCCGGCCTGCCACACACCAGCATTCACACAGGTTCAGGTGCATGGTGAGGCAGAAACTACCCCTATTCAGTAACACTGAAAACAGACCATCTAAGTAGAACAAAATAGTATATCATCCAGTATCAAGGGTGTCTTGGTTTTCTTTTTTCCTTAATGGCAGTGAATGCCGGGCTCCAGTTTCTTAGAGAAGTGCTCTGTCAAAATACCTTCATAACAGTTCTCCATGACATCTCTTAAGGTGCTGTTTGGCCCCTCATTTCACCCTCATAGTGTTAAATTCAGGGCATAAAGATATTTGTAGAATGAATAAAAGAGGGAGAAATCAAGGACAACACTTTGATACCTAATTTAATGTTTTCGCTGTCTTCATATTCTCACCCTCAGCTTCAAGCAGATGGACTGTATGTCTGCAAGTTACAAGCACATGGCTTTAAAATAAAAGAGGCCTTGGAGTGAAGTACCTATACACAAAGTTCTTACTGAGGAAATCCATCTGTGGCACTGTGGAAACATGAATCTTTACTTCTTTAGATCCTTCAGCTTGGCTCAAGTAATCTACTGTCCATTTGGTTGTGCAAGGGCCCAGTTCCATTCCTGTGAGAACCACTGGCTTTCTCTAAGGAACAAAACAAAAAGAAATGTCAATGGTGAAACGATCATAGCATCCAGTGGAAAAAATTCAGAATTAATTTTTAAAGTTACATCCATGCAAACAAGTCAGTTGAATGCCAGGACCCACTACTCAAAGTCACAACTTACCCGTTCACAAGCAATGTGAATCAGAATGATGCAGTAGGACTGTGTCTCTCTTAGTTAAATCCTTTTTCCTAGTGGGGTAAGGACAATTTTAACCTGCACTTTGTGCTGGGGTCAATGAGGAATCTAGCCAGACTAAGAAACAGATTTAATCATTTTAGCCAGAGCTTAGCAAAAAAGTTGCAAAAGACCACAGAGTTAAGGTGCAGACTGACTGTGAGTTGTGGTGGTGCTCTGTGTTCTCATGAGACAAGCTCTTGACACCTCTATACAGGTTCCTTGCTGCTGACAACCACGAACAGGTTTGATCAGGGGCACACACAAAAAAATTAGCAGAAAGACACTTTTGCTTTGAATTGGGACCTCGGGAGGGGAAGAAAATGGAACAGAGATGACAACGCAACAAAACCAGCGATCACACTTTTTTTAACCACTGCCAAAGGAAAAGGACTCACAGCTATTAGCCGTCGGAGCTTGCCAGCAGCTCCAACAGGATTTGCCTAAAGAAGCTCCTTGCTCCTAAGCTCCCACTCAACTCGCTGGATCACGGCACCTCTCCGGGAGCACAGAAACCCAAACCCTGCGGTTTGCCTGCACCAGCTGTGCCCGTAGGGAGTCACCGGACAGCTCCTGCCTTGCCCGGTGTCCCCGGGCAGCCCCACCCCGTTCCGTACCCGCGGGTAGATGTCCCGCAGGAACCGCTCCCGCGTCACCCCGTCCAGCCGCTCCAGCTCCATCGACAGCTGCTCCCGCCGCTCCATGGCCGGCTGATCCCTCCGCTCCAGCTCCCGCCGCTCCACGGCCGGCTGATCCCGCCGCTCCAGCTCCAGAACCTCCAGCTCCCGCCGCTCCCGGCCGCCGGGGGACCTGCGTCCGTCCCTCCGCTTCCCCCGGAAAGCAGAGCCCGCGCAGGAGCGTTCCCGGTCTCTCCCTTCGGGCAAGGGATGGGAGCCCGCGGTTCACAGAATCACAGGACTGCCGGGGTTGGAAGGGACCTTTGGAGATCATTTAGTCCAACGCCCTTGCCAAGGCAGGGTCACCCGGAGCAGGTGGCACAGCAACGCTTCCAGGTGGGTTTTGAATGTCTCCACACAGGGAGACTCCACAACCTCCCTGGGCAGCCTGTCCCAGTTCTCTGCCTCCCTCAGCATAAGGAAGTTCTTCCTCATGTTGAGGCGAAACTTCTCGTGTATTAGTTTGTATTTATGTCCATTGCTCCTTGTCCCATCACTGGGCACTATCCTCTGGGCACCCGCCTTTGAGAAATTTATATGCATTAATGAATCCCCTCTCAGTCTTTAGACTAAACAAGCCCAGCTCACGCATTCTCTCCTCATATGAGAGATGCTCCAGACCCCTCATCGTCTTTGTGGCCTGCGCTGGACCCTCTCCATTATGTTCTTGTCCCTCTGGTACTGTGATAAATTGAGACCACAAAGGATCAAAATTCGATTAAAATTTATTGATTATAGCAAGTAGAATATGAGCAAATGCAGCGCTGGACGGCAGGGGAGTCTGCGCTCCGCCAACTGCCGTGCTGAGCAGTTCAAACAATTCCCTTTTTATACATCTTCACTTCCATGGTTTGTGAAATAGTGGAGGTATTCTGCGCATGGCTCAGTTGTTGTTAGGGGGTCGTTCTCTGCCTCCCGGTGGTCGTTAAGGCTGAAGTAAGAAGTCTTCCTCCCTTGTCCCATAGTTGACCCCTTATTCCTATGTCCTTATATGGGGTTGTTTGTCACATTTCTGTTAGTTCCTGAACATCTGGGGGTTATCTTTGCTTGCATAAGCGGTATTCGGCCACTGTTTTAGTTTACATAAGCAGTTTTACATCCTTTGACTTTTACATTAGCTTTAACATAAATCTTTAATAAACAATACCATAGTCCATAGGTTCTCACAGGTACTGAGGAGCCCGGGACTGGACACCGCACTCCAGCCGTGGCCTGGCTAGTGCCGAGCGGAGGGGACGCCCCCACTCTCCCCGGAGGTGTCCCGTGGTGACCGGGTGGCCGCAGCCCCCGCCCCGGCGCGGCCGGAGCCGCCGTTCGTCTCGGGCGGGCCCCGCGCGGCGCCGGAACCGGCGGGCTGTGTTTCCGTGGGGCGGGGCAGGCCGAGGATGGCGCTGCGCTGCGCGGCCCCGGGCCGTGTCCGCTGGCTGGCGCGGGCACTGGCGGGCCCCGCTCGGCTCCTGCCGCCACCCCCCGCCGCCACGGCCCTGCTGGGGCCCGCCCGGCTCCCCCCGGCCCGGCCCAGCGCCCGGTTCGCCAGCACCGCCGGGACCGGCCCCGAGGGCCCGCAGCGGCGCGTGGTGGTGGTGAGGATCACCAGCCCCTTCGCCTGGCTCCGCACCCGCTTCTACTACCTGCTCATCCGCCTCTACTTCGATCAGGAGTTCAGCATCGAGGAATTCACGCGGGGGGCCAAGCAGGTGAGCGGGGCCCCGGGAGGGCAGAGCGGCCGGCCTGAGGGGAAAGGACTCGCCGAGCCTCCCCGGGGGATGGCGGTGCCCGCGTTTAGTTTCATGGAATCACAGAATCCATGAGGTTGGGAAAGACCTCTGAGATCGTCACAGAATCACAGAATGGGTCAGAGTGGAAGGGACCACAGTGGATCATCTGGTCCAATCTCCCTCCTCTTGCAGGGTCATACCAGAGCACATTGCTCAGAATTGCGTCCAGACGGTTCTTGAATCTTCCCAGTGAGGGAGACTCCACAACCTCTCTTAGGAGCCTGTTCCAGTGCTCGGTCACCTGCACTGTAAAGAAATTCTTCGTCATGTTCAGGTGGAACTTCTGGGTGTCAGTTTCTGCCCGTTGCCTCTTCTGCTGTTGCTCGGCACCACCAAGAAGAGCCTGGTGGCATCCTCTTGGCACCCCCCTTTAGATATTTATACACAATAATGAGGTTCCCTCTCAGTCATCTCTTCTCGAGGCTGAACAGGCCCAGTTCCATCAGCCTTTCCTCGTAAGAAAGGCTCCAGTCCCCCAGTCATCCTCCCTGCTGGACCCACTCCAGGAGCTCCGTGTCTCTCTTGTACGTTGAATCCAACCTGTGACCGATCACAACCTTGTCAACCAGACCATGGCACCGACTGCCATGTCCAGTCTTTCCCTCAACACCCCCGGGGGCGGTGAATCCACCACCTCCCTGGGCAGCCCATTCCAATGTTTAACAACCCTTTCTGTGATGAAATTTCTCGTGATGTCATGTTGTAGTGCCTGTGTGCTCCCCAGTGTAAAATACATGGAGTTCCCCACTGCTGGCTCCGAGCACCACATTTTGGGGGCGAGTGATATAAGCTGAGATATGCTTTTCTTCAGGAATTTCTTGGGTCTTTTTCCAAAATTCCACAATTAAATTGAGCTGGTTTAGCAATTCCCCAAAATAATATGAAGGAAGATGCTTGCAAACATTACAGAGACTTTAAGGCAGCTTTTTCTGAAACGACAAAGCTTAGGGAGGCGCAGAGCTGGTGTATATGTTTGTTTCTCCAAATTTTGAACCAAGTAAGCTTTGTCAACAGAATGTGTCAGAGGTAATGATCTCAAAGCTCGTTATGTAAAAATTACAGTTATCTGCTGTGAAACTTCCAGTTTTTATATTTACGTTTAACAAAAAAACCGAGCTCAAAATAACACATGCTGTTAAAATTATGAATATCAATTCAAGAGAGAAAAAAACTTTACAGCCTGTACCAAATTATTTGCCATGTGTGCAGAACCACCTGTTTTATCTTGTCCTGGTTTTTTGGTTTGTTTTTACTCGCTGTAGAGTCCTAAACACACCGTCTTTTACAAGTACACTGCTTGAATATGTAGAGACATTATCGTATGTAAATATACCTGCAAAACTGAGGGGGGAAAAGGGAGTTGAGCTTCCTGAAGTTTAGACACTAAACCAGATTTCTAAAGGAAATTTCTAAATGGAAGCTTCAGTTTTGACTGAAACCAGGAGATGAGTTGGGAAAGAGGACAGAAGAACAAAATTTTTACAGGGAAAGACATAGACTGTTTGAATTACCAAAAGAGTAAAAACAACATACAGAGTACTGCAATGCTTTTTTTGTTTTTAGTAAGCTATGCATTCCCTTACCTAATATGAAAAGATTTGATGCTTTAAATAAGAGATTGAAAAGAAACCTTATGATTTTATCTGTTCATGAAATCACTTTTTTAATGTCATAGGGCTTACATTTCCATGATGATACCCTCTGCAGATATTGAAATCTTAAATCATGGAATATTTGGGTACCTTGTCACGTAATGATGGATTAGTCTGAAAAATAAGCCAACCTAGCGCTACTTGTTCATGTATATACTTTTTTTTTGGTAGGCCTTTTCTGTTGTTTCAAAGCTGCTGTCTCAGCGTAAACTTGAACTGCTGGATGAACTTGTTTCACCAGAGGTAAGTGCTTTCCATCTCCTTTTCTAGCAACTTTCCATTGTGAGGTAACATGCATTTGACCAGCCATTATATATAAGTACTGCCAGTGGTTTAATTTGGGAAAAACAACATATCATGGAACAGGCCAGTTGTTTGTCCTGCAGCTTTTTTTATGTTTAACTTCAAGGCATGAAACTTAATTTAAATTTACTGTATTTAAAGTGCATTTTGGCCATTGAGCATAAGGACCAAATGCCAAAAATGCAGGTGTACCAGGAAGGATTGAGAGGCAGCGGGTTCTGGACGGCAGGCGGAATTGTGAGTCTCCAGGTGTAGGCAGGCAGCTGCAGCTGACTCAGTCTGTGCACCAGAATTCAGATGAAGAAAGGAAGGGGTTTGTGCCCATCCCTGCTGCACTGATGTGTTCCCACCCCCGCGTAGATCAGTCAGCTGATTACTGGTTTGGGCTGAAAGGCCTCAGTCTTGTGTCACGGTGTCAGGGATATGACTGACCTGGTTAAATATCAGTGCTGTGTTTTCTGTGGTTTTATGAATTTTTAATTGCTGAAGCTGTCTTGGCCTTCCCAGGGCATGGAGGTGGCAGATGCATCAGAGTGAAGTGGAGGAGATACTCCAGGTCTCTGTCTGCCGTGTTACAGGATGTCAGCGTGGCCTGCCCTATTGCCACCCATGTCTTTGCAGCAAAAGCTCTGGTGCTGTTCTAGTGCATCCACTCTGAACAATCTTGCCTCCTCTCTCTGAACAGAGATAGCAATAAAATGTGAGTTTGTTTCTTGCTGTTGTTTTCAAAGAGCATCTCCTCTGCTTCCTCTTGAAAGAACTCCCTCTGGTCATCTTAAAATTTTCAAGTTTACCTTGGTCCAGAGACGTCATGTAACCTGGTGGTATAGTAGATGAGGCTGTGATACTTCATTGTTTCTTTGACCAGTGAATTTTGTACCTGAAAAATGTATTAGAAATCAATATCTTCTAGTGAGGATTGCCTCTTGCTTCTGTGTAACCTCTGTATTTGTTTTTTGTTCAGAAATGGCGAATCAAGTTAGGGTAAAAGCTGAGTATTGTTGAAAAATACAGGCTGCACAGCTTCATCGTTTCTTGTGACTGGACTTTCTCATGTGGTGTTTGAGGTGATGCCTCTGTGAAGTTTGTGCACCACACCATTTTTCTACTTAGCACAGCAGTGTAGGTTGTAGGACATTCAGATACTTACTGTGAATATGAATGTGGGATGGAACTTAATTTCCAGAGCAATGATTTTTCAGTCTTCTATGTTTTGCAAGCGTTTAAAATTTTTTTGAAGGCAATGTGGATCACAGAATGGCAAAGATAAACTTAGTGGTAATGAAACTGATTTTTCAAAGAAATTTTTGAAAGATAACTAAGAAATAATTGAATCAAAAGCTTAGGAACCTGCACATAGCAAGAAATCAGCAGTGAGAAGGCAGAGTGTATGACTGTGGAAGCTTAACGGGTGTTTTCTGGGGTTATGTGCCTTGCAACACAGCTGCTGTTTTGACAGTACCTTTTCTAAGGATTTTTTAAGATATTTGGTTTCCAGTAGTTTTGAGCAGTAAATGGATCTTCTTCAATGCTGCTGAATGAGGGTTTAGGAGTGCCCAGTGCTTTTCAGTTCCGCTGTTGTATATGTTGCACAAATGTTTTAGCAATACAGCTCATTTTATTAACTGCAGTAGAAAAAGATTGTTACTTCAATTTCCTAATGAAAAACTAAGTGACAGTTTTTCTGAATTTAGGTACTTCAGGTGCTGAAGGAAAAGATTTCTTTGCTCCCTGACAGCCACAGGGATGCTTTAGCAGCTGACATTGATTCAATCATGTACACAACAGAAGGAGATGTTCGCATTTACTATGATGATGATGGTATGTTTAGAATCCTAAAACATTTCAGCAGTGAGCAGTTTTATTTCCTGGTTTTGCCACTAAGCAGGTGTTTTTCCTGACAGATATGTTTTTGAGTACTGTTTCTCTCTCCTTGTTTTTCTGTTTGTAGCTCATCTGTACGTAATTTCTTGATTTCCTTTTAAACCAGAAACAAAGTTTATTGTTAATATGTCATGGTATGGTTTTGACTTCTATTCAGGTTTTGCTTATTCCTATTCTTTTGTACAGAATTTTATGTTATTAGTCCTCAACCACTCAAAAACAATTATTCTACTATATGAAAGCTGTTTGCTTCAACAAAGAAAATACGTTCTCAAAGAAGAATAATGAAGGCTGGATAATGAAATAAATTTTGCTGTTCTAGTCTTTTTTCATATAATGTATTTTGTTCTAGGACTCCCTGACTGTTTTTATTAACCTACTGATGAGCTCATACAAGTTTTTCTTCTGGTTGGATACCAACATTAAGTGTTCTGTTCACTATCAGACACAGTTGAGATTATTTATATTCTAACCATGGGAATTCCATTGAGCATTTCAAGTTGAAATCCAAAATCAAACCCAGTGGGTTTTTTTTTCCTGATTTGGGAGATAGGCATTATTTTTTCCTCTTAGATTGTTTCTGAGTTTGAACTACTCTTATGTACTTCTGTCATATCAGTAGTTAGCTTTGGACCTTGTGGGAACGAGCTTTTTTTCATACAGTTCATAATATACAATGTCACGCCACACTCATGCTAAAATACATGCTTTTCAACAGAGTATTTTTATTCATAGCATGAATATGGCTCTAAATACCTTATCACTCATTATTCTATCTTGTATTCTTTATGACTGAAGTCAGCTGTCCTTTCCAGAGTCTCACTGGAATATATGCTGGGTAGCAAATAGGAATATTTGACCAATGAGAAACATGAGTTCTAACTCGTGCTTTGATTTATTTCCAACAGGAAGAAAGTTTGTAAGCATCCTGATGTGTTTCTGGTATCTGAATGGTGCTAATCTACCTGATGAAGTACCAGGTGGAGCCAAAGTTTTTCAGATTGTGTTTGGAGATGAAAGCACAAAAGAAAAAAAACATCTTTTAACAGCAAACTATGAGTAAGTTTACTTGTCTCTTTTTTGTCCCATGTAGGTGTGCTGGCTGTGTGGTAAGCAGTTGTGGAACTGTAAGCATTGACACTGTACCAGTGCAGAACCTGGTCTGTTTTAATTTACCTTGATTCTAAAGTAGGTTCATTCTCGTCCAGCTTTCCAGTTTTGATTTTAGGGCCAAATTTTTTAAGTAGCCCTCGATGTCATTATGTTACTACCTTGTTTCTGAGTTGACATTAATGGGATCTCTTTCTCTATCAGGAGGAGATGTATTTGGAGCACTGAGTGAGGTTTCTGATCCTTTTCCTATACTGCTCCTGCAGCTTTCAGGAAATAGGCCAGTTCTTGTTTCTCGTTTCTTGTAGCACAGCTAGCAGCAATGCAGTCAAGCCAAGCAGTGAAGTGTAGTGCTGTCGACTTGTCACTTCCCCACAGAAGTCAGAACTGCAATTAGCTACAAAAGTAGTTCATGGAAGAGGAAATTATTTAGCCAAATGCTTTCTGCAGAAAGGCAGAACAAAGGAAGTATCACCTGGTATTCAAATAATTCATGCCACTGATTCAAGCCTTCAAAGCACCCATTAGGTATATGGATTTTTTATAGGAATGCTTATAGGTAATGCCTGTGTTTGGGTACTAATGCTGGAGCAGTACAGAAAATATGTGCACAGTTGGCAAAATATCCTGAAATAAGATTCTCAGAAGCTGGGAGAAGCAACGATTTTTGTGTGAGAAATGCAATATGGTCAATGATTTACTCCCACATTTGAAATTGAAAGTTTGGGGTCTACTTGATGAGGAGCTCTGAAGCAAAGGTAACACTCATGAGGACACCAATGCTTTTGGCCTGAATGGATTTTGTGGGTCCATCTCTGAGCTGAATTCAGCATCTTCCTTAGAGTTAGAGGCGTCTAAGGTTCCGTTAACCTTAAGAGCCTTAAGCCTAAATATCTTAAATATCTTAAGCCTAAATATCTTCCCAATCCCCAGCAGAGAGATCTTTGCAAGTATGTGTTCCTTAACCTAAACACAAACGGGCAAAGGCACTACAGGCCTTGGAAGCTTAGTGTTAAGTATTTGGGTGTCTGAAGAAGACAGTTTGCAGGAGTGGATTTGCATGTCATTGCAAAGCAGTGATGTTATACTGCTCTTGTCTGTGATATGCAGGTTATTTAGGAGCATGAATATTCAGCTTGGAAGCTTAGGCTTATCTTTAGATGACAAGCAGTCAAAGCTGACATGCTCAGAGAGGAAGTCATTAATGACTACAAAAGGCAGAAGATGACTTTAAAAATAGGAGTGGATGTTTTCATTTTTTTGTTGACAACTGTGGAGTTTTCTTTCAGGGAGATTCGGTGCTACAGTTAACTTGATCTTTGATGTAGTTCTCAAAATACATTACTTTTTAGAGTATAGTTCAGTAAAAATGAGAATTTTCAAGTAGCCTGTGTAGCGTGTGATTTCCCTTCTCAATGCAATTACCGTCCCATTAAATGAAACCCTTTACTGGCAGACGACAGATGAAGATCTGCCACAAAGCTTCGCTCACAGTTACTGCTGGGAAAACCCTTGACATCTGGGTCTCTACTGTGGCTGACTGATCCTGTCTGTGGGATCTGAACCAAAACACTCTGAAGTCAGTGATTTTGTTTCTTACCATAGAAATAATTTTAATTTTCCATTTTGGGGCATAAGCATAGAATATAAGTAGCTTTTACAGAAATAACTCTGAAGTAAAATCTTTTGCAATGATTTCTTGTTGTATTATTAGCTCTGTAAGATGAAGTAAGTTTTAACAGCCCTTCACTTACTGTCTTTCCTTTTCCAGGTTCCAAAGAGAATTTACAGAAGGAGCAAAACCAGACTGGACAATTACACGGATTGAACATCCAAGGCTATTAGAATAAATGCCTTCTACCGCCTTTTTATGTACCATTGTAAATGTTCTGATGTAACAAGTATCAGGGGTTTTTGGATCTCTTTTTTTTTTTCTTTCTTTGCCCTTTCCTCCAAAGGAGAGGTGAATTTTGTATGTTTGATTCTCAAAAACTGTTTTTGAAACATTCACTGTGCTGCAGTATTCCAATAAAGCCTTTTCTCTGGAACAGGCTAGTACAAATTTAATTGGTTCCAATGCTCATCCAAGGCGTTTAGGCAGAGAAGCTTCACCCTGGCAGGTGTTATGGGTATGTTGACTTACATTCTGAGAAGAGATGGTACTGTTTGAAGATAAACAACACTTTAATGGCTGATGGCCCTTCTGAGTTACTTTCCTATGTTTCTTTTTTTCCCCTAGGGACTGTACAATATATAACTGAATAATATGCAAGATGAAATAGAGGTAGATGGACTTCTTAGATTGTCTAGCCTCAGCAGTTCATTTTGAGGTAATCTTGCTTTTGAATATGTTTTGAGCTTAAGAAAGTTAGAGCCATTATCTCAGTATTTGCTACAGGATTGGTGTAAGAAAAAAGCTTTTAGCATTGCACTGGGAAAATGCAACAAAGAGATACGTATGTTTTGAAAAATTGACAAAACCATTCCTTTCGATTCAATAACATATAGGCAATTCCAAATGTAGAGGTTTATGAAAGAAAAATCAGTTAAACCCATGAATTTAAAAGGTAACCTGACAGTTAAGTTAAATGAAGTCCTCTGTTTGAAATGTGTGTTAAAGAATGACCAAATCCTTAAAATTGGATGTTGCAACTGAACAACTCAGTTTATCTCTGGTTTTTGGAACATGAGAATCCTGGTGTAAGTAGCTTGAGGCTTTTTTTAAGTGAATCAAGAGGAGAGCATCATAACAGGTTTCTTCATCCCTTATATCAACTTCAAATACAAAGCTAACTTTCTACCCAGACACGTTGTAGACATTAGTGTAGTGTTTTGAAAGTATAAGGTATAATTACTGTGATTCAAAGTAGCTGTGATTGAAAGGTATAAATTAAATTTTCCATTTCTTTTCCATTTCCAGTTCAGCTCTTTTGAACCAGCAATTTAATGAGGGGAACATTTAAAGCTTATCAACAAGTTTTTAATGTCAAATCTTGGAAAAATAATTAAGCTACTTTGTTCTGCCTTAGCAGCAGCAGCAGCCTGGCTTTATAATGCAGAATTTGTGATTTGTCCTCTGGACAAAGCTCACTGATGACAGAGTGCCTTGTCCTCAAGGGAGAAGCAGAATTCTGTATATTTAGCCATTGTGTATGCAGTCAGTCTGGAAAAGTTTGAGACAAAGCAAAAAATGTTTATTATTCTGTGGGCCATTTGCTCAATGGTGGCATGTCCAGTTTGGCTGCTGAATGATGTGCTGCACGAAGCTGCAATCAGACTTATTTGACAGAGTAACAAGAGATAAAGCAGAACACTAGTGAAGTGTGCAGATGCACTTCTGAAAGAAGTCATTATAATGGAGCAAAATAAGAAAAAAGCCACTGAAGCCATCTTTATATTCAGGAGTGTCTGCTTTCATTTTTAAATAACATAGGTCTATTTAGAAACACCGGTATATCTTAGTTTTTAATTCGGGTTATCTTTTTTGTGTGATTGGATATATCAAAATGGGAGTCTCTGTCATGACTGATGAAGAATTACCCTTTTACTAGTGAGTGCTCCATTTTTGGTTGCAAAGGCAAACTAGACCCTTCTGTATGACTGATAATGAAATTTGTTTTGTTTGTTTTGTTCACCATAAAATTGTGACTTGATACAAACGTGCTCCAAATTGATAACACAGTTTTGCTGCAGAAGATGTAATTGAAAATTTACATGCACTACTTTACTCTTTTGAAGTTGTGTATCTTGTGCATTGGGGCCAAAGGGGCAGCTGTTGGATGTTTGTGGGTTTTTCCACCTCTAAGCTTCATCTAAAAAATTGTCCTGGAGACTGCAAATCTCTATCAGACACAGAACTACCTGTGGCCTTATTGCACCATAAATAAATCAGAAAGGCAAATAAATTACGAAGCTTACTTTATTGGAAAGTGGTCTTCTCCCACAGTGAATAAAACTGGTGTATTTAAACTGGATTTATAGTCTAATACTGGTTTCAGAAGTAAAAACACCACCATCACCCCACCCCAAAAAAACAGCACATACAACATCAACCCAAGTTGTAAGTAACAGACAAATGTACATCTTGGAGGACATTGAAGTTTATAGGAAGGTTTGACTCCTTTTCCTGCCAGCCATAAATTCTCTGTCATAAGTCTGATCTTCATAGCAGTTAATCAGACTGAAGTGGATGTCCCTGAAGGGCTGTCGTCATCTTATGACATCCATGTTATCTCTCATGGAAATACTTTTCTTCTGTGTCATTTGTTCAGGCAAAAAGGGAACTCCTGGTCTCAATATTGCCATCCAAAGGTAGCCATAAAAAATGTCTTTAGTTTCTTCAAGTGAATATATTTCTATATGCTATCAAGGCTGTCCCAAATTCTTGAGGCAAAAAAAGGATGAATAAAAGGTTAAAGTTTGCTTCATCTCAATCTAGACAAAGATAGGATATTGTCTTGTAATTTTGGGATTTCCAGTGCTGCCATTTGAACACCTCACCCTAAAAATCATAATGATAACTTTAGTGTTCAGAATTCTAAAAATGAACTAAAGGAAGTGTTTCATTAGAAACTTCTCATGATTTGGGAATGCTCAGCAGGGGATGGTAGAATGATGTGGGGATCCCAGATTTTCCTCTGATTTGTCTCAGACATCACCTTTGAAATCACAGTGTGTAAGGATTTGGGTGTGCCTAATTTCCCTTCTATCTCATTGCCTGGCTTCCATTTCTGTTGCTTTATGTGGGGGACAAGTACAATTGTAATTATGGTGTGTAGCCTGTAAATCCCCACACATTAAAATCTAAAATATTTGCAGTTTTAGGCTACAAATGTCTTCATTCAGACCCCATTAATTCTTGAAAACAATGTTACCAGGCTTGGTAGTGATTTTTAGATAAAATTCATATCTCTTTTAGCAACATTTCTCATTCATTTTACACAGAACTGTGAGGTCACACAAGGTGTCTGGACTGCACTTCAGTTGGGAATGGAGATTCAAAGGACCTCATTCTTCTCCCCTGTGAGAAATCATGTTTGTTTAGGTTCATGTGGAGTTTGGGAAGCTTTAATTTTTTATTTGTTCATCTGAAACTGTGGTCATGTTTAATAATTTCTGACAGCTGCCTAGCACAATTTCAATGCCTGTGCCTAAATCTTAACAAGCACTAATTAAATCTGGCCAACAAAATCCCCATTAATTTGCACACCCCACTCACCAGTAGATGGCCTTGGCCACAAAGCTATTGTGGCTGGGAAGTGACTGGCATTAATGAGAGTGTTAGCAGGGTAAAGAATAAAATGGTAGAGGCATTAAATGCAATTTAAATTATTTAGACTTATCTTACTGAAAAGTCTTGATATTTTATTGGCTTTCATCCTGAGTCAGTGATAGTGTCTTGTGTTCTCTCTGCAGTACCTGCCCATTTTAAAGTGGCAATTTGTCAGTGTTCTCAATATGGGGAAGATTTATTGTATGTGTGAATTCACACAGGCACCTCAGTGCCTGACAAAGCAAAGCTTATTTTTATATTTGCATGTTAAAGTATGTTTATCATGTTGATTGTGGTTCCTTTCTCTCCTGTTCCAGCATTGCCTGATTACTTCAGGGGGCACATTCAACTTTTTCCAGGGTTTAAGGCTTGTTCAAACGTGACCTTACCATCACTTCAGGTTCTATTCAGTTGTAAACGTTCTGTTTGTCACAGTAGTAATCATCCTCCTTCAAAACTTCACAGCTCCTGGGGGTTTTTTGTGTCCTGTGGTTAGACTTGATTTGTGTCCTGTGTGCTTCATTGGCTGCAGGTGGGGGCCTTTGAGATTCCTTGCAGGCTGTGGTCACATGATGGCTCACAGCTTAAAACAAGATGAGATACAAGTGTGTGTAGTGGGAAGTGTTTTTAGTTTTATTCTTCCCTCCTACAGGGGTGTGATAGTTGGTCTCTAAGCACTGGACCACGTGTGGGCGCAGGAAGAGGTATTTAGCTGTTAAAAAAGAAGGTATTGCCTACACAGCTGTGCTTTTGTTCTTCTAAGGGAAAGGCAGCTGAGGCAAATGGAATTGCACAGTGAGTCACAGGGATTCCCCTCCTTGTCTTTTATCTTCATTTTCCATTGCTGAAGTGCGAGTCTTTTGGATTTTTACAGTCCTGCCAAATAGGATGCATGTTGAGTAAGTCACTGTATATCTATGGCACCGTTGAAAACACCCCGTTAATCACAATGCTTTCTGTCAGGTGTATTTTGTCTGATTTCAGTGATGTGTGTCCTTTTCCTAAAATATGATTCTCCTACTGAAGTTGGTAGGGAAACTGTCATGCATTTTAATGGGAGCAGACTGCAACTTTTTTGCTGCCTTTGAAGTTACTCCGTCAGAAATAGAGGGAAGCTAAAATTAGACATGCTGTAGCTTCTTGTGTGCCATTTCATCCCTCCTCTGGCTGTCTCAGAACAAGGCTTTTGATAGTGAGCTTGGTACTGCAGTGCCAAGGGAGGCACTAAGACAGAAAGGAGCAGGACAGCAAAGCAAAGTGCAGAGAAGATGGCATTTCACCAAGGATGCAGCCCTTTGCCCTAAGGACATGGGCTGTTTGGAAACAAGTGGTGATGTGACTTGAATGTTCCTCTAAGCTATATTTTGCAATTGAGATAACCTTTTACATAAAAAGCTCTACTTCTGCACAGGTTTGTGTATGGGGAAGAAATCTGAGTTTCTGGGATTAGAGGTGAAGTCCCACCTTAAGTTTGCAGAGATTTCATAGTCTGATTGGGAAGGCATGGAAGAGGCTGCCTGGATAAATCAGAGCAGCTAACAGGCTGTTTCTGCCTTACACTAATTAGCAGCTGGCAAATCCCTAGAAATTTGAAATGAGAAAGGGGAAGTGCCTTGATAATCCCTCTCTTCTAAACTTTCTGGAACCACTTGGCAAGGGCAGCATCCATAATGTAAGTCCCAGCTGCCAAGTCTGGGAGCAGAAGTTTCAGTGGTGCAATGAGATTAAGTGGGTACCTCGTTACACCCCAGGATCTGTCAGAACATCGGCTTCTGTGCTTGCTGGTGGTGTTAATGCTGTCTGAGGACCTTCATGCTTCTTATCTGCAGTACAGCCAAACAAGGTCATTACTTGTGATGTTATTTTTTTGTAGTGTTTATTTCATGAGAACCGATAAACATAAATAATGCTTTGGGGGATATTTTTTTGTACTTTCAGAAGGAACAGGATTGAGGGTCTGCAATATAAAGTGACATACAAGCTAGTGAAAATGAATTCTTTTAGTCTAGAACCCGTGTCTTGCAAGGTGTTGACTACTTAACAGGTGAAGATCTTATCACTACTGGTGTGATTAGGGTGGAAGTTAAGTCATGAAAAGGTCTCCTTGGATTGGCAGCTGCCTGAAATTTCTCATTTCTATATGCTCAAAGTACATATATTATTAAAATCTGTAATGAGCTTAGTCATGTACTTTGTCCTTTTTAATTATCAATGGGGTAATTGTCCCTTAGGTAGATGTACCTCGGGCTCAGCTCCCTAGAGCAGAACCTTCTGAGCTGTTAGCCTGTTTCCTACATTTTTTCATTAAGTCACTCTTTTTTTTTTTTTCTCTGAGATAAGAAGTGCTTTTCATAAGGTAGAACAACAGAGAGATTGCTGATCCTCTGGGTGTAGTGTGCCTCGTTGGTTGGTATAGGAATTCTTTATGGACTTCTGCTTAGGTGTGCTCTCAGAAGGCATCATTCCTGCTGTTATAGTTCAGTCTCTGTGTGATTTCCATCTTTCTGTCCAGCCCTCTGTCTAAGAAAGTAGTAAAACATTTGTAAGTACTTGGCAAGATGGCAGAATCATCTTGGCTTGAACTGTAAACTATTAGATTGTGTATCTGCTGAAAAGTTTCAGAAGCAAATCTACAGAATATATGTTGAGTCTGAATTTGTATCAGCTGCATTAAAACGGTAATTATAAGAAAATCGTAGGCAGCAGGATTTCTTCTGTGAGTAAGGGAGGGCTTTTTCTGTTGTTCACATTGTTCTGTGGTAGGGGTTTATTGTATTTTGTTCTATCCTAAACACTAACAGTTAGTCAAAAGAAAAAGAAAGTGTTCCATTGCTAAGAGATAGTACAGACATCTAAGGAAAAAGTGAGTTCTTTATCTGGGTGGTCATTTTTGCATATTTCATAAACTACTTTCAGATTCTGTTTGGAAAGAAGTGGGGTTTTTTTAATGACAAATTGGTAACGTTTGCTGACTTTCTCTGCTGCAGGTGCTGTTGCTTTCTGATGGAATCATTTGCATGTATTTTGCCCAGTTTTCTGCCAGTACAGCTCGTGCTGCAGGCTCTCCTGCAGTGTACAATTTAATCTCTTGCTTTCATTTCACTAAGTATGGAGGTTTCGGCAGGGGTAGCTGGGTGAAGGTTAGTGCCTGCATTATACTGGAGATCTGCTTAAGTGATCCAATGGCTGCTTCTGGAAAAATCTGTGAAATTATAATAGCAGAAGGAGGGAGAAGAAGGGGATCAAAGGTGGATGGTAATGCAAGATTTGTATAAAGAGGAAGCTGTATGTATTCTGTCTCTAGAGCAGAAGCTGTAGCAGTCCTGAAATGACAACAAGTTTAGCAAAACAGAAAAGTCAGTGTTGTGTCTGGATGTTGTTCTCCCAGCTAAAAGGCCAAAACCTTCCCTCACAACGGAGGCAAGGAGAATTTCTTGTAGGGTGATGTCCTGGTTATCAGAAAGAAACGAAGTCTAGAGGATTTGCAGTGACTTGCCTCAGTTGTGAGGGAGGTCTTCAGAACACTTCACAAAGTGAAGGCACATGTGCTGAAGCCTTCATTTGCAAGAACCCGGGATTACTTCTCTCTAGCAGTAGTCAGCGCCTTCTCATGAGACTGTCTGATGTGTTCAGTCTGCAGCCAAGTGGCCTTTGTGCTTTTCTACTTATTTACTATCACACAACCCTCTTCTGTCCTAGCCTTCTGACAGATGAGTAGCTGGTGATGCTCACAGATGCGCTGATCCCATTGGAGTCTCAGAATCATTTGGTTGTCCTTCCTCAAAAATCTCGGTGTCTCTAATAGCCTGACCACACTGAGCACACTGCTGCAGATGACCCTGCTGTATGTATCGAGTGTTGGAATAATTTCCTCTAATTTCATTCTTATATTTATGAATTTTCAAGCTTAATTTGCAGGATTTTATTTCTCCTGTTAAGCATAGTACCAGAGAGTTCTTGACATTTCTCCCAAGCATTATTTTCTGACCATGTGTGTGACCATTAGGGATTTCTTTCCTTGTTTCATTTGGGTTTTTTGTCTAATCACACTGCCAATGTAGTGAAAAACATAGTCTGTTTTTCCCTTGTTTTTAACCTTGTGTGTTCTTAGTTTTTCTTTTATATTCGGTATCCTCTTCCCTTCTTTCTTGTTCATTTTGCTTTCTTTATGGTGCATTATGTGATTATTTCTTTCATCCTGTGCCCAGAAAAAAGATAAAATCTGTGTTTTAAAGATTATGCCCAAAGCTACTTAAAGAAAAAAAAAAAAGGTTTGCTGATTCAGACATTCAAAAAATGCCAGAGGAAGGCCAGCATTAGTTTCCTGTACTCAGATTTTCGTGAGCTCTTATCTTGCTGCCTGTCTGCATGTCTCTGCTGGGACAGGCACAGCTGTGTCCCTTGAAGTCAAGGCCTGTCTAGATGCAAGTGATTCTGAAAATTAACCAGTGTACGTGTCACAGTGTGTGCCCCCTCCTACACACATCTCTAGTCATATTCTTATGTAAATCGATACCCAAACTCTCAACACAGTTTATTTGATACGTAAAATTTCTGTGTCCGTTCAAGCACTAAAGCACTAATCCAGCCAATTGTTTGAGCACAAAAGACCTGATTGTTTGCTTTAGCTTCCCTGCTGCTTTACTAAGACAGTGCCCCTGTAACTTATATTTACATGATCTTTCCTTTTTGCTTAAATTTTTCTTGAAGTTTCACTAGATGTTTACTTCAAGAACCCTCCCTGTACCATTTGGGTGAAGAATGAGCTACAAAAGAAAGAGGACTTTGAAAGGATTCATTTAGATACATAGTGTTGCTTGCTTGCTTCTTAGCTGGTTTGCTCGGCTTTGTGGTTTGTGAGAGCCGTTGTGGGGGAGTTTTGAATTGCTTTCTCATCTCTCGTAATTTCTTGTTTGCATTCACAACAGGCTGCCTGTTTTAGTAGTCTTCTGTATTTCTCCCCAGTGGACTATATTTCCTGTTTTCTTTGTGAACAGCACCATATGTAATTGCTTTACCATTCTTGCCTTCTTCCTGAATGATTTGGGAACTATTCTGGAGCTTTTATCCAGATATACATCCCACTCCCAAGTGTATGAGCTCTCTGTGTTCCCAGGTTAGTACTGAATAAGACTGTTTCAAAATCCTCGTACACACTTTCACATATTTTGTTTTCACTTGCCTGCATTTCTTTGTGGAGCCTTGGCAGCACTTTGCTGATGCCTCAGCAATTTGGAACACACAGGTATCCGAGGAAAGTGGCTTGACGCTGTCACTTCAGTTGTTCTTAAACTTATAATCCTGATTATTAATGAAGACCACATCTAAATATGTGGTCTTTGTGGGTTTGCTTGTATTACTGTTTTTTATGTTTTGGTTTGGGTTTGCTGGTTGTGGTTTGTTTTTTTTTTTCTTGCTTTGTTTTTTTTCTCCCCAAATGCTGCATCCAACTTAATGTTTCATAAAACAAATCACTGAATAAATTTGTAACTTCTGTCATCAGGGCCTTAAATGCCTGAGGTGCTTCCTGTTTCATATTCGCAAGGCTGAAGTTGCACATAATTAAAATCCTGTCATTTCAGCATGAATTATTTTATTGAGTCATATTTTATTCACATGTCTTTTCTCTTTCAAGGTTCTCTCTGGTATGCATCAAACACTTGCACGTTAGTCCTACAGTCTGCTGGAACAGCTTAGCTTGGATTAATTTCTTAGGCTTGTTAGTTTGTGAAACAGCTCTGGGTTTGAGTTTTAGCTTCTGCATTTTCCACACTTCATTTTCTCTTCTTCTGATTTTTTTCTTTCCCCTAGAAATTGTCCAGAAAGATTGTATTTTCAGTGGGTATTTGAATGTTTGACCCTAAATGCAGAAAAAAGTTCCCGAAAAAGAATACACTGTATGTGTTTAGGAGATTTAAATGAAGCATGGTTATGACTTCTTTGAATAGCTTTTTATAATTCAATCACATTATTCTCAATGCCATAGTCCATCCTAGTATTCTTAATGGTTATTTCTACCAATGCAAACAAGAGCAATACCAAACAAATATAGAAGAAAAGTCACTTTGGAAATAAAAGCATTGTCCTCACTGTTGAGAGACAGGGATTTGTCATTCATCCTGTTTTGTTTTGGCTTCTCAGGCAAGAGCAGACTGTGCTCCATGGAGTTTCTTCAGGCATTGTGCAAGCTACTGCACAGTTAATGATATACTGGAATGGGTCTGCCAGAACTCTTAAACCATTCACTGTAAAGGTTTTTAAATAAAAGGTACCAAAGTAAGGCCCCACATGGCATGAGGCATAAACACTTCAAAGGGGTCAGAAAGCATGTGCAAATACAAGACATGATGGCTAAATAATCCTGCAGGTTTGCTTACTGAGCCAATGGGAGAATGCAGTTCTCCAGTCTCAAGCTAGTGCAGTTTCTGTTGGGTCACAGTCTACCTCCAGTATTTGTGTTTCATTAGCATGTGCTTTTAAAACATGCATTTTGCTTGTTTGAGACTTTATGGCTCTGTTTCCAAAGGCCTGCTTACCTAGGGTTTCCCAGTGACTTCGGCAGTGCAACTGCCTGATACCGTTCACTGATGTCAGCTCACATATGACATGACTCAAAACTTATTCAGCCTTGTAAATGACTGCCTTTGAATTCAGCATGATTCAGAATAAGCTGCAATTCACTAAGGAGCCTGGGCACCCAACAAGGTAAGGTGTTGCTGAGTGTACTAACCCCAGTCCTACCAAATATTCTATAGAAGCACCATGGATTACATAGTTTCACTCTTGCTTTTTGAGTTGTGTGTATTTCTAGGAACTTTTGGTTTGTCGGTTGTTTAGCGTTCGGTTTATTGTTTGCTTGGTTTTTTTGAGTCAAAATTATTACTCAGAAATGTATTTTATAAATCTGAGCCTCATTTTCTCAGTTTGATAGGTTTTCTTAAGAACTTCTTGAAAAGTCTTTTAGTGTCTTACTGTCCATGTGGCTTTGTCTCAGAAGAGGAGCAGTGACTTTCATCTTTTCACTGAGTGCAGTCCAAGCCCAGTTTTGTATGAAACTAGGCCTGTTCTACTCTGGTGTGCTCTTGGAGCAGTAAAATAGTCTCTGTGGTGTCATGTAGGGGACAGCCTAGAACCAAGCTGTCCATGCAGTCCAGAGCAGCTGTATGCTGCTTTCCTCAGAGCAATGGAATTTGCTGAGCCAGCCCTCTCCATGGGCCAAATTGCCCAGTGTTTGTGCTTCAGATACTTCCCTGACCAGTATACCAGAGAGAAGCTTCCTGTTCTAATATTGATTTAAGACTTGAGTATCAGTGGCTTATTTTTCTACATTATAATTCTCTGTCCTATTTAGCAGTCCTCTGGGATATGCATAGGGTCAAAGTCAGACCTCCCTAGCAGTCAAAAGGAGGGGAGGGGAAAAGCATATGAAGGACACTGATGGAAAGAGGCAAAGCTTGAATCGCAGTGCAACATATAGAGAATTTTGGTTCAGCAATCAAGCTATGTGCTGTACTCCTTGCCAAAATAGAAGAAACACAGCACTCGTTCTCTTGAAAGCTCTCTCCTACAGGAATTTGTTAGATTACTTTAGGTTTCATGTTATTTATAAGCTCTGACCCAGACTTCTCATTAACTGTTTCCAAAACGCCAGAAAAGGAAAGTAGAAGTACTTCCTGCTTCATGTCTCTCTCTGGTTAACAGCTGTGCCTCTTAGAGGAAAGAGAAAATAGCCAGTGGTGATAAAAACTCACCCTGCTCACCCTTATGAGTAAGGAGTATTGCTGCAGCACGTGCTGCTTCTCCTCGGGATCCTCATGTAGCAGATGTCACCAAATTGCCTTGAAGTGCTCCACCCTGCAAACAATTTAATTGTGGGCAGAAAAAGGTTCACTCATCTCCTTCCTCCCCTTTGGCTGCCTATTCCTTCTGTTAAGTCTTGGCTGATTTTAATTTTTAAAAAACTGTCCTAGACTGGGCTCCTGCGGGAGTGCAGGTGCTCAGAAGTTATTGGGTTCTTTGCTCAGATGTTGGCCTGGTACAGCAGTCATGAGCTTTGTGAAAGTGTGAGGAACCATTTATATCCCATCTCTGCATGTGGTTGGCCCTGCAATACTGGATTGCAGAGTTGTGCTTTCTCTCAGCAGCAGTTCTCCCTTGTGGAGCCTGCTCTCTGCAGTTGAATCACTGCTGGGGCAGCCTCTTGTCCCCAAATGAATCTCTTTACATCAGACCATCATCTGCATAGCTGTTGGTGTCCTGGTGTTACCTGCTCCTCTTCCCCCTTAGTCTTTTGTGTTTGTTCCAGTCCAATATATCTGAATAAAAGCAGTCAAAAATGACAGCAGTGCCTTAATATTTGTAAAATGAACTAAACTCTGAGATCTGACTGCTTTTGGTTTGTTTTATTCTGGCTTTCTGAACTTATATGCTCATCAAAGGCACGGTTTTGGAAGCTTTTCTATGTGATATTGAAGACAAGGAGTGTGTATCTTCCAGTGCCACCAAGACTGTCCCCAGTTCATGTGCTTGTGTGAAATGGGGGTTTAGGATCACATGAGGCATGATAACAATCACAGGAGTCAATAACAGTGCTTACTCATGTTTGCAGATGGGGTTGATACACAAGCATGAGCCAGTTGACCAGCCCTGGCTGTAAAAACAAAAAAAAAAAGTCCTTATATCTCTTCATCTGTGTTGGCATTTGAGATTCTCTTTTCCTAAGTGGCACATAAATTACTTTAAGGAGTCAATGGCTTTCTTGTCCAAACGGTACTTTGTAAGTCAAAGCCATCTAAATGCAATTCTACTAGTTGCTGTCTCCTAAGGCTTAAACTTGTCCACCTTTTCTGGTTAAGGGAAATAATACAATACTGCAGGGAGTTAACCCTGTGTGCATTCTTCAGTCCTACTTAGGAAGGCAAAGCGTTTCTAATGCTCCCGGCCCAGGAGAATTTTAGTGCACTGGGAACACTGACAGACAGTCTCTCAGTATTCCCTTTCGATATATATTTACATATACAACTGTTAACACTGTTTACTAAAACCACATCATCCCTAAGGCAAGGCCAGAATTCATAGTAGTCCCTTGGGTGTAAGCAAGATCAGCACCCAGTCATTACTTTTTCTGATAGGAAGGTCGGAGCGCAGAAAGGTGTTCTTGTGTGGCAGACTGTTCCTCATAATGTTTGGTGTGTGTCTAAGTGAAAAAAGGATGACTTTGTATTTAAATTACCCAGTTTGTATTCCCCTAGCTAGGATATTGCAGACACTTTTTATAATGATCAGAGAAATTATTTCTCACTAGATAAAGAAGTAGGCTACACAATGAAACTGGATCACTTTTATTTGATGAACAGGAAATCCTCTTGACCTCAGTTCCTGCCTCAGAATATAATCTGCATGCTTTACCTCTGCTCATATGTGTATATATGCTTCCATACATCTGTGGAAGGTTGGAGGAATTAACAAGTAATTATAGGGGAATTTTTAAGAATAAATTCCTAACCCTCAGCCTGTCTGTTACCTGGGATTTGTTACTGCTTCTAGAGATTTGACTGAGAGAGCCAGGCTCCAAATTGAAAAGCTGTCTATTTAGAACAACTTAAGGTAGCTGGGATCGGTTGTTAAGGATGTTATTACTGGTTAACATGGCTGCTAGAAGATCTGTAAGGGGGTTATCTCCATGACCGTAAAGCTGTGCTCCTGGCTGCCTCAGTAAGTAAACATCCCTCTGTGGAGGTCCATCTGCCAGGGTTTTAGTTTCAATTGAACTTTCAACTGGTAAATCTATCTGGTGTCTCACTTCAAAAGCCATCTTAATGTCTTTATTCCTTAAAAAAAATAAAACCTCCTAGTTTCTACAAGGCAGCCACAGGGGGTTTTTATGGATACTAATTACCTGGACTTTATCCATGGAAGGTGCTTTGGGGTAGGATATTGCAGAGAAGCAGTGGATGGAAATGTTGGTTTGAAGCTGTCAGTCAGTTGCAGTCCGAGGTTGGAGATGTGAGGTTTCAAGCTGTGCAAAACCCAGACTCTCTCCTGACCTCCCTACCAGCTGGGCTTATCTAGTTTGTAGTAAAGAGGTCAGAACAGCCATGGTGTATCTCTGCTCCCTGAAGTGACTGTACTTCATTCACATGATGAGGCTGCAGAGGAAAGGAATGGAGCAGTAGTGTTTCAGAGAAACACATTTATGCCAGGGAACCTTTCCTGGGAAAAACAAATGAAGAACAGGATGTGATAAGCATAGCTCATGGAAGAGGAAACTGCTCCAGAGTGCTGCAAGGAACAGTGCAACATCAGTTGAGGCAGACATTTTTGCATGATTCTTCTAAATTACTCTGTGGGATTAGAATGCATTGGCTCAGGTTGAAGAAGAAAAAGAATCTTGAAAGACAGTTTTGGAAAGTTTTTATTGTTTCTGTATGGAAAGCACATGTTTTTCCTTAGCAGTTGCATTCTGTGAGTCTGCATGCACTAGCTAAAGAAATGACTGTTCATTAAGAATATGAAATGCTCCCTGGTGGTAGCATTTATCCATTCCCTGTTTCCTTCCAGGGAAATGAATTGCTTCTCCAGTAAACATTGTTCCTGGAGCTGGAAGTATCAAGGAAAAGGGCTTGTGGGTGGGCTATTTGATATTCCCCCAATCTGCAAAATACCTTTGTGCCACATGTCTAAAAAATTATACTTGCCTTCTTGCTCAGAAGGGAAAAGGGAAATTTTACTGAGGAGCAAGGAAGAGCTCTGTCGTGGTTTGACCAAAACAAGCTCTCACAAGGATGAGAGCAATATCACAAGATAAAATGTCTCTAAAATTACAAGACCTGGCAGTGAGACATCGCGGTATTTGCCCTTCACAATGTCACGATTACTTGCTCAGGATAATGTTATAAAGCTGAAGTCTATCCTTCTGCCAAGGTTTTTGCCTAAACTCGTGCATTTGGTGTTCGCAGTACAAGCTGTTGCTATGAATGCAGTACAGTCACCTCTCACTTAAAAGACTAAGGAACACGAAAGTCTCTGGTTGCAGATGTGAACAATGGTGCTAACATTATGAACTGTCCAATGGTAAGTTGTTTTTTTTCACTTGCTTGCTTACTTGGATTGTGATCTCTGTGAAGTTAACATCCTTAATAAAACATTTTTTTGAATCAGGCCAAAGGCTCCAATACAGTCGTTGAAACTTCAAAAATATTGAATGGATGTGCACATGACTCTTTGATTATTTTGCATTAAAATTCAGGTGGTTTTAATTTAAACCAAAATAACCTTTGCCATACCTTAGAGATAACTTTGGCATTGTATATTTGTGAAATAAGCCTGTAGTTAATCCACACTGATGCTTGGAAGAGGAATGCAAACACTGAAGTAGTTTAACCAAAACCAGGTAACATGGTTTGCTGTTTTGATAACCACCATCTTTTTCCATCATCTTATGAACCTCTGATGTTTGATTATCATTATATCAAGAGCCTTGTGGGGTAAGTAAAGCAGACAAATCAACTTAGTAGTGCTTTCTTACTTCTCAGCATATACTGAAAATGGAAACACTTGGATAATATTTCAAACTTTAACTCTTTGTATGTGTAGCTCTGCTTCCATTACATAAAGTTGTAGATACCCAGAAAACAGAAACACATCCTCTGCATTATCAAGTGATATGTCACAGACAGTAAATAATTGTTAGGAATCTTGTTACCATGATCAGTGTTGATAATATACTTATTGAAAGCATATTTAATTCGGAGAGAATTCATAAGCAAAAACCCCTTTCTGCATGTTTTTTTTGTTTTGTTCCAAGTGACTCATCATAGGTGTAGACATTTACAAAAGTGTTTATAAATTACTATAAACTAGTACTACTTTTCTTACAAAATTTGATGAGTGTAATCTTTCTTTGTTCTTGGAAAGTTTTGTAATCACTCAAGTTGATAGGGATTATTTCACCCTTCTGTGAATAATATCATAAATGATTACACAAAGTAATGAAACTGTTTAGAAAAGGAAATGCTGTGTAATCATAGAAATCCTAGGCAAAATTTAAGTTGGCAGGCAGCTCTCGATGCAGGTTGAAATGTTGCAAGGTCACTATGTCCTTCCTGCCTATTATTTGCTGAAAGAAGAATTCCTGGAATTCTTGATTGTGGTCAGAAACATGAACTTCTTATCTGAAAGCCAACATGTCTGATGCCTTTAACATTATGTTTTAGAATTAGATCTTGATGAAAAGTAAGAAAGACCTGAAGACTCATCTTAATAAAAAAGGTTTCATGAACTTTCATTTCTCTGATATTTGGTCAAATGCATTTCAAAATGTCTCTGTAACTGAATCTCACATTTTCTTGTAATAATGTATTGTATATAAATTTTAAACATGCCAACACTAGGGAAGGAGACTAACCCTTTTTCTGAGTTTATGTGGAAGAAATATATCTGTGGCTCTGGATCCATGTACCTGAGACCAGTGTATGAATGTTTTCTGGGAATCCCCTTCAGAATGGTACATGTTACACACTAGTCCTACCGTATTCTCAAAGCCTCACAAGCATAGGAAATAAAACTTGCACCACTCTTTGGATTATGGTTTCCATCACAAGCCAGGGAGCAGTTCCAGAGGCAGGCTCTGAGAGGAGGCTCAAGTGTTTCCAGCAAGTTTGGAACACATGGTACCTCTTTAAAATCCCTTCTCGGAGAAAAAGGATACTTAAAATAGACTCCTTTTCTGTAACACCATATGTAAGCTATTATCAATCAAAACTTTTCCAAACTCATTGTTCAACATTCTATAAAGGGAACCTTCCCAAGCAACAGGGAGCCCCCACCTTATGAAATACAGAGGAAATGTGCTCAAAACAAAGGAGGAGTCTTCCATTTTAAAACCCAGAGAAAGGTTTAGAGGTACAAACTAACAAGGTTTTTATGATTGTGTTTATGTATTTTATATCTCTATCAATGTGCCTCTTCAATCTGAAAGTATAAAATCAGGCCATGTTATTCCGAAGAAAACGGTTCTCTTATTCTGGTTGTATTTTTTTTGCTGTGTTTTATGAGAAGCTTGGCAGTGGCTTATTACTGAAGGCACAGTTAACCCTAGTAACTTAGTAACACCAAATTTTGTTGTTTCTTTCAGCACAAAGCAAGCTTTTCCTCTGCCTGTTCACTATAAAAGCAGAAAGTTTATGAAGCCCCAATTTTCTTGTCTTTCACTGTTTGTGTAGCATAAGCAGAACAGAGCAACTAGGCCATACTGGGCTGTGGGTGGTACCTGTGCCCACCACCCTGCAGACTCTGGGGTAACAGTTGTGGTTTAGCCAGCAGCTCTGGGCACGGGGCAGAGCTGGGAATGGCAGCTGTGCTGCCAGCTGCTCCTGGGGAGCTGAGGACCGTCAAAGGGATCTTCAAGCCTCTATAACTATTGATGCAACATTTTATTTTCTTCGTGGTTGTGGTAACAGTGTTTATTTCTGTCTTGAAGGTTGGCTGCAGAGGAAGCAATTTTAAAGGCATCAGGTAGATTACAACTGTTTCTCACGCTGTAATGCCTAACCACCACTTATCTCTTCTTGGCAAATCTTGCAGTGCCAACATAATGCTACCTTGCTCAGGGAAATGATAGCTGAGTTGCAGGTTTAGACTTTGGAAAAAATACAAAAGTGTTTTGGACCATTATTCCTTCTTTCTGCTTTCAATCCTGGCTTTTTTGGAGGTATATAAGTCCCTGATACATTAAATGAGTTGCCCTTTAAAGCTATGTTGTTACAAACACGTGGCATGTCCTTAGGTGATCTGTTGTCCCAGTAGGAGAGTCTTTTGAAGTTACCAGGAGCAGTCTGTTTGGTGAGACCATTTCCTGAAAGGGTGCTCTGATCACATCTTTGAGATTTCTAGGGTAAATACAGGGATTTGGGTGTATATTGCTTCTGACGTGCATTTGTTCTTCAATATGATCTCTGTCTATGTTACACACTGTGAAAATCAAGAAACAGTAACAGACATAATTTCTCTGCACCAAATAGTAGGTGCTCAGACTCTGCAGGGCTGGACCATGCTGGAAAGTTCAGTGTAGTTGTCTGCCACCTTCTTGGGATAGAGACATGTATAAGTGTTCAGTTCAGCTTTTAGCTGTGAGACCAGAAATTGGTCTTACACAGTACTTGGTCACTGAATGAAGCTGATGTTTGCTTAGCAAAATTTTCAGATATGCTCAAACAAGGTAGATACCTTCTTCTTTTTTTTTTTTTTCCCCCCCATTTAAGTACCAAACTTGGCTAGGTGCTCTTGGAAATCTCAACAGATATCTGAACAGTTTTATGTGTCCAAGCCCCTGATCTTTGGGTAGAGACAGTGTTTAGCTCCTGTGAAGTGGCTTTGTTTTGGTTTGGCTTTTTTAAGGTTGTTATATTGAGAACTGATGTACCACTGTTCAGCACTTTGATGTACTGAAGGTGTAGTTTCATCAGTTCAGTTTTGTAAATACTGCATTAGCTTCAAAAAGCCACATGTAACTCCTCAGGATGTATTTTCTATAACTGCTCAGCTGGTCTGATCTACGGAGTAACCTGTGCATATCACATAGCTTAATTCTCTCAGTTCTTGATAGATAGTTACTGAGATTAGTTACGTGTGCCTAATGATCATCCAGGAAATATGCCTAATCCAGGAAGAGGGTGAGTGTGTGAGAGGCTCTGTGCTAAAAAGCTTCTGTCTAAATTCTACCATATTTCCAATGCAGTGTCCTATAACTCACTAAAATTGCATACACTGCAATTAGGAACAGGTTTTCAGGTTCCCATGAATGATTGATTGATTTAATCATAACCACATCCTTTAAATGAATAACATGTCATTACTTTTGGAAACGGTGAATAACCTAAATAACAAATTTGGTCAGTGGAGAGCATCCACTTCCAGAAAGCTAAAATGGGAAAATAATTTGAAGTGAGGAAGTTCTTTAATGCATTACTTTGAACAGCAGCCCAGTTAAAAAAATTGGATAAGATTCACAAATCAGAATGTTGCGTTTTTCCACAAAGCTGGATCCCTGCAAGGAAAAGCAGTGACAGCTTAGGAGTACCTGTTTTCTTTCAAACTCTGCTAGTCTTCTGAAAACTCCAGGACATGTTTTATTTTATTGCAGATTTTTTGAGTCCTTGCAGAATGTCACTAAATTAGTAATACTCCCTACAGGGAATTTTTCCTTTCTGATCTCTGTTATAAGCAGTTAAATAAAACAGAGATTAGTAATAGGAGCTCAAGACTGATGGTGGAGCTCATTATGGAAATGGGCTATAAAAGGCTTGTCCCTTTCTAGCCCCTTTCTTCCCCCTTTCCAGGGGTTTAGGATGTGGTTCTGACCATGCTGGTTTTAGTGTCTGTACTCTAAACGTTGGTGCAAGTTAGCCAGGCTGGGGGGAGGGGGGGGGTGTTTAATAATACAAACAGGAGACTATTTCAGCTCTTTAGCAGGTGCCTGACTTGAGCGTAAGTGTTGCTTGGCTGATACTTTTGCGACATCGCTTTCTTTTCACTGTGTATTGCAACTTGAACCCGTAGCACTGGAGTGGCTGTCTTTTTGAGATATCTTTGTGCGCCTTTATGGGAACACAGATGTTTGTGGGTCACGGATGGTATGAACAGGTTGGCTATAACTGGGATACTTGTTTAATGTGCACCAGAGAGTAGTTCAAAAAAATCAAGCTCCTGTCTTTTTGTCTTTCAGTCCTGTCCCCATTGGAGTTGCCAGACAAAAGTACGTACTTAGCTGAATCTTGGTAGACTATACAGCACACAAAACCAGGCAATGTGGGTAGCTGTAGTTGTAGAAGTCATAGATTCAGACTAAGTAGCCTATTTTGGACAAAGCCAATATCCTGACTTTCAAATATCAACATGGGTGACCTCCTCCCCACCCTAGGCATACTGGACGAAATGATAATTTTGTCTATGGATTATACATCTTTTTTTCTGGAAGCTTTTTGAATCCTTATCATTAATCTATATGTTTTGAAACCCAGAAATACACTTTTAAAAGCAGGAAATAATTTGCTTGTCGAGCAACTGGAGCCTGTGTTTGCTGCAATATCAGGAGTAGCAGATAATGATGGTCCATTTTTGCCATTTCAACCCTTGTACCCTTCCCCCTTTCTCAACCAAGTGTTTAGAATTTCTACCAAACCTGCAATTACACAGGAGTAAACAGAACAAGACAGATTTCTGTAGAGGTGATGGATATTATCTGAAGTCCTGCAGAGATAAAATGGTTATAGATGTGTTTTGGATGTGTTCATCAATGTTCACTAACATGTAAACTGTTTGGTTGTTTAGTTCATTGAGCATCTCTTGGTTTATGACTGACTCATCCCTGTATTCAGTTACATGGCCACATGCCCAAAACTCTGCTGTTTTGCACAGTAAGTGGTTTAACAGAAGTGTTCTGACACTGTGTGGGCCTGTCTGCCCACATGTACCTACAAGTATGTAAAGAGCCAGCTGGTTTGCAAACTTCTTTGTGTCACGTGTCCTATCTTACAGAGAGTGTCCCATTGACATGCCACTTCCACTCAGGGCCACCTGTTTTTCTGGATGGATTGCAGTTCCTCCCAGTAGTGATCTCAATTGCTATTCATGTAGAAAAATAATTAAGTGTTTGATGTGGCTTTGACTGTCTTTAGGAAAATTGTTTGCTGTACTGCTTGAAAAAATTCCATGTGTGTCCGCCACACTTTTTTAAATTGCTTTTCTCAGGACTATTTCCAGACAATTTGCAGCTTTTTCTACTGCTTATACCTGCAAACATCACAAGTAGCACCATAGGGAGCAATGATGTCATATGAGAATGTTAGAAAAAACGGGAGTAAGGTCTGTACTGTAACGTGTTCTCTGCTTGCCAAAGCAACCTGTATGGGCATTGATTTCTCTTTGCACCTTTCACTCCGATCCTATGAAGTGTTTTTGCTGTACTGATAGGAAGTGAAATTCTTTGAGTGTGAATTTAGGTTGTGCAAGGCCCCTGCATATCAGAAAATATAAACTAAAGTGGTGTGTGCCTAGTCCATCACAAACACAAAGTAGTAAAATAGCTTAGGTTAATTCACCATGAAGGCACTTGAGCACAGTCCAATTTATGGACTGTCTTTCTTTTACCATCATGGAATCAATAATACTTCTATGGTTTCTCTGAAAACTAAATATTTCTTTCTTCAAAATAAAGACTATGGAAATTATATGGCTTGAGCTACGTAGCTGTAACTGTTTGCTGTTTGTTATTGATCAGTTTTTTAATATGGAGAACAGTGAGGAAGACCTTGACTCAGATCGTGTATCCATGCTCGTCTGTGAAGATTCAACCTTCTTGATTGCAGTTGATTTCGCTCCTTTTCTTTCAGGTGTTAGATTTAGATCTCCTCTGAGGAGTGAGAAAAATGTCCCCAACCGGACATACATTCACACTTACTGTGGCAGTCAAATGATAGTAAAATATAGCCATTAATGAGATATGAGAGAGCAGACAAAACAGAAAGGATGTCTTAACTTTTTCAGTTCCTTAATAAAGGCTTGAAGGAAGTACAACCCATCTATCAAAGTTCTCCTGGGACTTTATAGCAGAGCCTTCAGGCTGTAATTGCTGAAGATTTTGTGGCAAGAAGTCACAGCTTTTTTTTTTTTTTTTTTTTTCTCACATGATCCTCAAGCCAGTCAGGATTTTTAACTAGCTTTCCTTCATCCCTACTTCCACCACTGTAAATTAGAGCAGGTCTGAGGCTGGTTTGAAGGTACCTTTACTACATGTCTGGCTGTGATTGACTGGAACACTTGTCCTCTGGACTTGATGGCAAGTGCTTGGAGCTGAAGAGCATAGGCTGTGTAAATCCAGATCTAAAAATATGTTGATAACTTTCAAGGAAGTAGAACCTGTACAGAGATCACTCTTCTGACAAGAGGTGTCACCAACGGGGAGCCTGCTTATGGTCTCTGTTGATGTGAACGTCAGAAAGGCCAATATAACTTGTAGCCTGCCAAATTAAAGTTCTCCTTCCAAGCAGACACATTCTCTGTGTTTCAAAGGGGGCTGTTACTGGATTTTTATATGCACTGAAAATTTAGAGCAATTTTTCTGCTCATAAAAAAATTATAAAGAGGCTGAGAGCAATAGCCAAGAAGTGCATAATGCAGACTGCTTGTCCAAACACATTCCTCCTAACTTACACCACATCCTCTTAGTCCCTTAATAGAGCTTGTATGAATGGATAAAGCAGGTTAGAGGTCACCAACGCCCTAAGCTTTTTTCAAAAAGATCTTAAACTGCAATTCTACCACCAGGCTATTCATTGGAGTTGGCTGTAATGAGAGTGTGAATGCAGTCCAACTTTGGACATTTTTCTAGTTCCTTGGAGAACCAAAGTAAAAGTGAAATTAACTTCAAAGCAAAACAGGCAAAAAGAACTCCTTTGGGTATGGCTAAATAATACTTACATTGAAGTGATTGATTTGGGATTGCTAGTAAGGCTAATTCTTGTGATTAAAATCAGCATCTGAGAAGAAGTCTTGTCCAGTGTGTGAGAGGGAATAAGCCCCTAGTCCAGGCTGGAGTCAGACATTGGGTCATGAGTAGACAAGGTCTGTGCTGGAATGAGTCTGCCCAAAATGAGCTTTCCCTGGGAAGTTACGATGAAGTCAAGAATGGCAACAGTGTGATAAGCAAACTCATTTCCACTTCCCATCTGTCTGAATGTATTTCCATTGGCTATGCCTGCACAATATAAATGTGGCAGGAGTAACTTTCCGTAGGGTAAGGAGAGCAAAATAAGTTCCACTCAAGTCCTTAGAAATATGTTTTGGTCTTCTTCCTCTAATCTTTTCATTGCCACCCTTCCCCAAATTCAGTCTAAGCAATTTATCTTACTCCTTTTTTTGGAATGCTTTCTCTCCGTTCACTTTCAGACATAACCATAAGATGGTTGCAGAGCTGTGTGTGTTTATCATTGCAGCATTTGAAAGTATGTAAATGACTTGCAGATGCTCTACCGGACTGAAACCAAACTTGGCTGTGTCAGTTTTAACGTACACATGACAAAACCGCGCTGGCTCCGAACAGAACTCAGTGCAAAAAGCTCTCTAAGGTTCTCCTTATACATAAACACTTTTATGTCCTTATTAATTAGAAACAGGAGTCTGTTCCTTTCGAAGTTCATGTGATAGCAATCAGGCCAAAGAAAGAGGCACATGCAATACCTGAATGGTTTTATGATAATACTGCCAGGGATTTGAAGTTTATTTTTGGGGGAATATATGAGTGTGTTTGTATATATATGTGTGTGTATATATATATACATATATACAGATACATATGTAAAAGTTAAACAAGCGTAACCAGTAAAGCTTCCTGGAATATTTGATGTGGTATGTTTGCAGTTCATGCATTTCAGTATATATTTCACATGGCATATCGTTGACCTTAAACTTTGGTGAATATTTTCTTGCCCTGATATCCTAATGTCTTTCAGCACAAAAAGATCTTGAAGCTGCTTTATTGAATTGGCAACAGCACTGTGGTTTACTGAAATAAAAATACAAGAAAAATCTGTTAATAATGATGTAAATCTCCACACAAAAAGGCCTTTAGGTTGGCTGAAATTAGGAGTATATATATCAGTAACTTTTATAGCACTGTTTCATAATATGGCAGTATTTGAACATGAAGTATTTAAAATAGCTGTGGCCAATTTAACTCTGGACAAAGGGGGAATAACTTAATTATTGATCATCTATTGGCATATAAACTGGCACAAGTGAATGAGGACATGGTTTGACTATAGCAGCCCAATTATTTGAGTAATTTTTGTCAACTTAAATTCATATCAGCTGTGCCAATCAAAAAATAATTTTCGAAATTTCCTTTGGTTATAAGTCATTACAAACTGTAACTTTCTGTGTACTGATGTCACATAAGTTGCAGACTGGTGGTGGTCCATAAGGCAGGAAAGAGGATGGAGAGAAGGCAGCTGGTAATGAAGCAAGCTCTCTCTTGCATGAAAGGGTGTGTTTGCAAGTTGCAGGGATGATGGGGGTAATAAAAAAGCCGAGATTTGGGGCCCTTAGTTAGGCCTGTCTTTCGGGGCTGTAACGTTACTGGAGAACAGTGGGAAATTCAGATGAATGTTGACAAAAATTCCCTAGGCTGACTGAAGAAGCCAGAAATGTTGATGAATTGCACACTAGTTAATGTGGATTGCTTCATGGAGATAAAGATGTGGCCTGGCTTAGTGCATGTGGTCAAATCTGCTTCCCTTCAATAACTCATCAGCATCTATTTCAGTCACTTTCCATCTCCAGTTCATACCAATTTAAACTCCTTCAGAAGACCAGAAAAATATTTTATTTTTAAGTTTCCCTTCCCACCAGAATCCCACAAGTTGTACTCCTCTGTGTGAAAGGGGCAGTAACATTTATCTCCGGTGAACTTCCCATTTAATTTTTTTTTAATGACTTTGTGTCTGAAAGGTATATCTGAATTTTCTCAAAGGCTTTAGAATTCAAGCTCATCATTTTTTCAAGAATGTTATTCCTGAATATTGTATTTTGTAATTCACCTCTGTACTTCGTCAGGAAGATGGTAAAATGGCTGTTTCAAATAGTTGCTTCAGGACATCCATGGGAGCTCCTTTTAGAATCGTGGTTTACTGCACTGTGCCCACCACTGATGTGAATGATTCAATTACCTGCCTTTCTCTTGACTGTAAATCATATCTAGGAAAAAACTATGTCTGAAGACAGAAGGTTCTTACCATTTTGTTGTTGTCTTTTCATCTCTCTCTTTAGAGAGAAAGTATTTCAAGTGTACTCTGAAAACTAGGACTGTATTTTTCTCTCCTGTTTTGATTGTGTAATTAAGAAATGCTGGCTGTGTTATCACAACTCAGCTTAAGGTTTTCCTAGTCTGGATTGTTGCATGTGTGAAATACCAGTGCTTGAAAGTGAGTTATTTGTGAAGTCACAAACCTAGATCAGAAGATTCTGAGTTCAGTTTCTTCTGCTTCTGAAATTTTATATTATTCTGGATGAACTGTTCTCATATGTGTGCCCTTCCTCCCTCCAGACAATGAGGCCTGACTGGTCTGCTTTTTGTCCAGTACTTTCTGTGCACTTGTGCTTAGATCCAAGCAACAGAGCACTTAAATGTGAACGTGGCTTTATTGATACTGAAGTGCTGAAGATAACTGTGTTTGTGCAGCACGTAGCAGATGAAAAGCAGAGCATCATCTGGGACATCTAAGTACTATGATGATGCAAATAATGATGGTACAGTTTGCCATGTAACAGAGGGAACATGTATACTCTGACAGTAAAGTCTCTTTTAGATAGTTATCTGCACAGGAGATTGGGAAGAATTGCAATTAGCTACAACCATTAATGAAAAAGCATGATGCTTTGACAAGGAAACAATTTAGGAGATTACTGTGAAGAATGGATGTTGATTGATTGCTGAAGGAAGTGGAAAGGTCAATACTTTATACTAGTTTGTATGGCATTAAGATAATTAGATTGAGGTATCTTTTTATTTTGAAAAGGTGTTTTAATAGCAAGATAATATTACTTATACAAAAATTGTTTTACAGTGAGGCTAAAATATCGTAATTAGTGATGCTAGTTTAAAAGCTCATGCTGGGTAGAAATCATTTGACAGGAGTTTTATATATTATGTTGGTGTTGAGACATTAAACGGTAACTGCTGTAGAATTTCATCTTTTGAAATATCAGACTTTGTTTTCCCAGTCAGCTCCTATACTGGAGCTCCACTGTTATTTAAATAAACATCCGTTCTGTACAAACTACAAGGAGATTAAGCATTTCCTGAAGTTGCTGGTTAAAGCAAAATAATGGCTGCATTTTTTTTCATGGATTGATTCTGTTTGCCATTTGTCCTTGGCTCTAATGGAGGACTGGAGAGAGAGGCTCATGTGTCTAATGCTAGTCAGCAAAGTAAAGCTTGCGTGTCATGAGTGATGTTTTCTTAATTCTACCTTCATAGATGGAGCCAAAGAAATGGTATTGTTCAAATAAAACCTAGAATAGCATGTATCATTTTCCATCTGTACTCTTTTTTTCTAAATTGAAATATCGCCTTTTGTTAGTGTCTGTTACTTGAACAATAGAAGACAAACATGGATTTTCTGAAATTCAGCAGTGTTGTTAACTTCTTTGGCATTTGCAGTGGAATTAGTATCGTTGCTTCAGGGTTGAAGCTAGAACACAGTTAAGGCTCAAACACACAACTGGGTCACTTGGTACCAGCTTAGCCACAGCAAATGAGAATGGGCACAGATACAGGGTAAAAAACGTGGGCCTAAAAACCAGTATAAGTGGTTTTAAATGTTGTCTTTGTGCTTGTTTACCTGCTCATGAGTCCTGCTGCCCTTCAGCATGTGCCCGATTGTATCAGCTGTGACAGTAATAGTGTTGCACTTTGCTCCTTCCTCCTCGTGGCTGTTTCTTTTGCTGGACTGTTGTTGTCCAGGGCAGGTGTTTCTCTGCAGGGCTGACACTTGGTATGCCAGAGTGAAGGTCCTGCTGCAGTGTGCCCCAATGCAGCATTCATAGGTTGCTTGCTCTTGATCTAGTGATGTATATGCCTGGTGTTGGATGCTTATGTTACATTGTCCCTCTTTTGAACTCTCTCTTGCTGAAGGGAGCTCTCATGTGTGAACTTCAATGGTGTTTTGATCACTACTTGCTGTAAGGGTTTTAATAATCCGTTCAACTTTCTCTCTTTCACTTCTTTTTTGGCTGGTCAGACTGGAAGTCCTCACTCAGATAGACTTTGTCTCTCATTTGTACAACCTTGGGAACTCTCCTCCCCGCATGACTTGTTTGGACTCTGTGGAGGAGATTTGTGCTCTCACTTGGCCCTCAAACAGGCTTCTGTTCCCTGGTGCTAGACACCAGTCAGGTAAAGTGATATAAAGAGCAGGGTAATCTTTTATGTCATTTGGTGTTAATTTTGGTACCTGCAGCAAAAAAAAATCCTGTAGCCGAATTCCCTTTGCAATTACGGATCTTTTTCATTCCAGTCGGTATATTTATGTTAGTGCAAATTACAATGTTCTACCTGAGAGCCAGCATCTAATCCATCCTGTGCCAAGGTGCTACTCACAGAAAGTGTTTACAGAGCCATGGATGCCTGGATTTGCAGGTGAGGTTTTCCATTCTTGTTTGATCAGACCACTTATATGCCTGCATTTGTAACATAGCGTGGTCTAGTCATAGGTCAGGTAGCAGAGAAGGTTACCATACTATCATTTATTTTAATACAGATGAGTAACTTAAAAGGAAAACAAAGCTGATTCCCTGTGCTTCCTTACACAGGTTATAAAAATATTCTTATACAGCAATTAAGATACCTCAGCTCAGTTTTCAGATAAGCAATAAAACTGACAAAAAATCCTACTACTTTTTGAAATTTCCTTTCTGTATTAGCAGAGTGCAGATAGGCAAAATGAAATTAACATTTTGCTAAACAGCAGAGAACATTATTTTAAAATTCTCAACTAAGCCAGTGTGTGAACAGCTACATATCTGTGCTCAGTCCTATCTGCATCAAAGCACAGTCTTGTCGATAAAGCATCTGATTCATGAGTCAACCATACAGGAGTTTAATTAGCAAAGGAGTGTGCAATATGTGGTCGTGTTGGATTCATCAGGTGTTTGTAGAAGGAAAGATAGCAGGTGTTTAATTCAAATCTGTCCAGTAGAAAAACATCACGGCTCACGTACTTTCTCATGCTGGGGTAAACTTGGGTGAAAAAAAAAAACCTATTTGTCTTCTTTAGTGACTTGCTTTACTGCGTATCCAGTTTCATCTTGTTAAATATGTACAGAATGCAGATTCTGCAAAGGCAATGTATTTGCATTCAGTCAGGACTCACCAGGGCAGACAAACAGGCACCCTTTCCTCATGCAAAATTCTCCAGAGTGACTTTGTAAGGCCTGGAGTTGTGACTGGTGTCTTCTGACTTAGAGGAGAATGGAGATTCTGGAGTGCAAGGAGAAAGAATAATATTTTTGCTTTTCAGCATCGTCTTTAAGCTTTATCCCTGACATTAGAAGAGTGACAGTAAAACATACATCAGATCCATAAACTCTAGTTTGAGGCCTGAAAGCCTTTCCCCAAGATTATTTTAGAACCCTGAAATTAAATTAAAAATGTTATATTATTAAGAGTGTAGAATGACAAGCTTTCCCATCAGGGGACAGATGTCTTGTTCCACCACAGCACCCTAAGCACTTCAGTCAGACAGAAGGCCACCAGGGCTCTGACATGTTTTCAGCCAACCTTGAGGTGCATATTCCCAGTCTAAAGGGTATGTGGCACTCTCAGCACTGAAAATGCACAGTATCAGATGAAAATGGGCAAAATAACACTTACTCAGCCCTTCATGAAATGCTCCTATTTTCCTCTTGCTTGTAGAATTCTATCATTTCTATAAAACACACAGCCCTCTGTCATAAATAGATGCTATCATATGATCCCAGGGTCACACATTTATGCAACACAGTTGTAGCTGTACTGACAGTGATATCCGCTGTCATGCTGGCAGCGACCTCTTCCGTGGGTGACACACCCACCTCTCCAAGTGAGCAAAGCCAACAGGTTTCATTACCACAGGCAGCAAAGAAAACACTTTCTTATGTATTAATTCAATGAAATTCCATAAAGGTGAAGGGCAAGGTTAAAGTGAAAACTGAGTTAAAACAAGAATTCAAGGGAGAAAGGAAGTTGGTGCCAAGAATGCTTAAATAACCTTTATCTGCCCCAGTGTTCGTACCAAAGTAACCTCTTAGTTTCTTAAGAAAAAGGGTGTGTTTGTTGCCTACCATTCAATCACTTAGGGGAAGCATGTACTCCCACATTTTATACATGCTGTGGTACAGTAACAGGATTTGTGTACCACTGATAAATCAATATGGGAATAGTATCCCGTCAAGAAAAACTTTGAACTTTTCCTTCAGAACAAAACAAACTAAAGAAACAAATCTGGTTTCTATAGATTTCTGCTTTGTGATTTATGTAAACTTTGACTCTTTTACAGTTGCAAAATTTATAAGAGTAGCATTCCAACTATGTTCTCTGATGTCAAAAGCTTTTCCCTCAGCCAGATGCTGAAGATAGTGTCCTCTGTTTAGCTGTCTGTTTCTTCTTAACTCTGAATTGCCCATTCCTCTGTCAACATTGTTTGAAATCTGCTAATAACTTTGTAAGTCACACAGGATGTGGGTCTGTGTGCACGAAAAATTACTCCTGTGTTGTGACTGTTTCAGCCCCATTTCCTTTGGGAACCAGCTGATTAACCCAAAACAGAGATCTGCTTGAGCTGTCAGGAGGTGCTTTGTAGCCGAAGGCTAAACTTTGTCACACAGCTTGGCAAATGAGTGCTCTCCTAACATATCAGTGACTGAGTCAGGTCAATCTTCTTTTATTTGTCTGAAGGCTGGGTTGTGACTTGTGTGGTGGTGTAAGGAAAAGACCTTTGTGTTTGTTGTGGAAATAGGTCCATATCCTGTCACACAGACTCATTGAAAAACAAGGCTCCAGGAGAACTTTGGGGTCTGACAGGCAATCCTTCCTACCTCATGGTGGGCTGATACATGATTATATCATGGTTTGAAGATTCTGCTAAGAATTAAGAGACTTTTCAAAGTTCCAAGCTTTACCGTCAGTTGTATCCAAGTGAGAGTCCGTTGGTCTCAGCATCATAGAGGAAGATGGAAAGTATTACTTTATGAGCTGTATTTAATCCACTAATGTACACCATCCTAGCAGGACACAGATTTCTTCCTTACTGTGATACCCAATTTCTGTTCTGCACTCCTGGTTCTGTGCCTCTGAAGGGGACTGGACTCCGAACCCAAGCTTGTCAGCCTATTCCTTTTTCCTTTTGTGTGTCCCACTCACCCCTTTCTCTTTCTCTTGGCCCCACCAGCTCTTTCATTCCTAGAGCTCTGATGCTTTAACAAAACAAGTGGGCTAATGGTTGAGGTATAAGTGCACACTGTTCTAAGGATACCTGCAGTGAGTTTAGGTGATCCCTTGTGAAAATAGCACAGTAAAGATCTTGATGGCTTCCCTTCTAGATTATGTTATTCTGCTTGCTTACAAAAACACTTTAGCTATGACCTCAGGCAGGAAAGCTGAAAGAGTAACAAAAATCTGTTGTAAACATCTGCTGCAAACTCCACTAAATGTCTAAAGCTTCTGGGCTGTTCCCAGCCCATTATAGAGATGAGAGTTCATAGGGGTGCAGCTCTCTGAATTTTCAGACCTGTGTCATATGAGAATAACCTGACTGACAACGGCAGAAGTATGTAAGAAATTTCCCTACTAGCCCTGACAGAAACATCCATCCTGATGGTGGAGGGTATTGGTTTTAGTGGTCAGTGACAGCCTCTCTCTGAGTCTGTGGCTTGTAATCTCTAAAGCTCAGATCAGGCTACTTCGCTAGGGCCAAGAAATTGCTGCCTTCTGCTGCCCAGTAACCAGCTGTTCTGTAGGAACTTATTCAGTTGAAGACCTTTTCTAGTATGCCTGCCTACCTCATTCTCTGGGAGTCCATCTGGATTTAATTCAAAACTCTTCTCCACATCTCTTTGTGTAGGGGACTGTCACAGTTCTTGCACTCAGGGTATATGAGCACTCAGCTGCTGTTCTTGTGATCTGCTGTGTCTCTGCACTGCTCCACTGACCACCCCCTATGTGGAATATGGAGCCTCCTTTGTTAAGAGCTCCTTATTAAGAAACAGTTGCTAATGTTTTCTCTCTTGCATTATCAATCATAACAACAACTAAGTTATTACCTCAGGTATGGCTGAAATGTTACCCAGAAATGCCCTTTATTTTTAGCACTGGACAGCTGACTCTGAAAAATCCTAACATCCCTGCTTGTCTGTAGTATAGAACTTACAGTTCTGGAGAAAAACAGTAGAACAGGATCTGAATGCCAAAATACCTCAGTACTGCTACAAACACTGCAACGCACTTAGCATGGATAGATCATTTTGCTTCTTGAATGCTCTGTTTCCCTTGACCTTTTGTCTGTTTAGATCATAATTTTGGAGGAGTGTGGCCCAATATTATATATGTTATCTGACTTATGCCTCTGCCATAATGCAGTTAATTAGTTACTTTTTTAGTGTCTGCAAATAAGCCACAGTCGATACATGTTTAGTGACACTCCTTCAGTGATAAATCTGTGGTCACAGAAAAGCAATGTTAACTTCAGTTAAGAGACTAGCCAGAAGCATCCTTGCCTGCTTGTCAGTCCATGGTTCTTGCCTACATAGCTGCAAATGACACAAAGCATTCTTACCACCACTGCATGCTTCAGCGTGGGTAAACACGTACCTTATAGTCTGGGCACTTGTTGTAATTGGAGGCCAGTTCACCACAAGGTCCTTTATTACAATAGAGGGTTCTGGTACAGGTCTGTCCTACCTTGGCACCTCAGAAAATGGGACAAGTGATTTCAGTGGCTTTCTGGGCCAAATGTAGGACTGCTAAAAATGAGTGCAATTCTGTTAAGACAAATGGAGTCATAATTACTTGTTACCATTTTTAATTAAACAGGCAGAGTTCGTTATTACAGTGCAGTAAGGAGAAGTCTGTAAATTAAATGAGCTCGTAGTTATTAACAGGTTAATGGCTTTTTAAAATAAAATTGCCATGTCATTAATTCATATTACCTCAAGGTTAGTGTGTTTTGATGCAGGTGTACTTCAGAGCAAGAGTTTTGTCCTGTGCAATAACCTAGTTAGCACTGAAAAATGAGACAACTGTGGTATCTGATGTATGAGCACTATGCTAGAGAGCAAGTGTGTAGAAAGCAGATACAAAGTGTGAAAATATATATCAGGTGCCTGCCAAGCCAGGACACGTGTGAAACAAATGTTATCGCAGGGGTGCTGACAGGTGTTAGCAGCAGCCAGTGTATGGGGTTTCTGCTAGTGCTTTGTATTTACATCTTTCTGTTAAGTGAAACCCCTCTCATTTTTCCATGTGGAAAGATTCTGTCTTTTTTAATTTTTTTGCATAACAGCAGATAGGTAGTGTGGTGGTATAACTGATTCTGGACTAGTCCAGGCCCTGCAGACCCTGGAGAGGGGTGGAGAGTCCTGCTTTCCTGCTTGCCTCTGGCTCACTGTGTAAACCTTGAGGGTTCACCCGTCCTCACAAGGAGATAAAGGGGTGGAGGTGACTGAATGCTGAAATGAAGGAAGAGTTGTGTTAGATCTGTGGATCTTGTGTTGACCCTCTTGTGATACACAGCTTCTGTATCAAGAAGCCATGTGGTAAGGCAGGTGGGAATGATTTTCTGAAATTTTGGGTAAGGGGTGGGAAAAGAAAAGGCGTGGATGCATTTAAAACTTCTGACCAGTGCACACATTTAGAGCAATACAGAAGGAACCCCAGAAGCTAGACTGGGAGCAGGATATTAGGTCAAGTTGGGACCTGAAGGTAAGCTGCTTGTTCACACAGAGGCTAAGCAGCAGGTTTCTGATTTTTTTGCCATGAGCCAGAATATGCCCCCAAAGAACACTTCTATATACAAACATGAGACTTAATCCTTACTGTCTCTGACACTGCTGTGTCATCTAACTCAGTGTGCAGTAACTGAATGGTTTCTGGAAGATAGGAGGCACTTTGACATTGCCCACATGCATGACCTAGTGAGGTAGAGGCAGTTGGATATAGTAGGGCCAGAGTCTTGGGCCTTCCCTGTCTATAACTCAGAGGAAAAATAACCATAATTACAGTTTAAAATGAGAAATGAAAGCTGTTTGTATGCTGTGTGGTCAGGCTTTTTACTTAGCACTCCCAAAGGGCTGGCTCTGGAGAGCCCTTAGAGAACAGCTGGGGCTGAAATGCTCTTTTCTGATGCTGAGGTGAAACATCTCTGTTGTACATGTTTATTTCTACCAGCTGGTTCATGGTAAGGGATTTCTGACATCAAGGTGCTGAGACCTGAAGATGTACAAGCATCTTCCCTCCCTAACCATCTGCCCAGGGCTTACTGAACCTGTCCAGAGCTGGTATAGTTCACACAGAGCAGAACAAGCCTGGTGTGAAGCTGGAGATGGGCTCTTGGGGCACCTGGGTAGGAAAAAAATTCTGAGTCTGAAAAGAGAAGAAGGTCTTTGACATTGTGCCTTAGAGGTGCCTTTTCAGTTTTTAGGGATGATATATTTGCAAATGGATCTGATTTACCTATATTTCTGTGTCTATCACATTCTCATCAGCAATTTGGTAGCCAGTGGGAGAAGACTGTGTGGGTGATAGTAGGTATCTAAAACAATGGAGCAGCTGCCTGAAACCTCTATATTTATAATAGAAGCTCAGGTGAAAGTCTGACCAATTAGCTGAGTAAATAAGACCTGGTGAGCACCAGCCCCTGCCAAGTACCTTCACAGAGGCCACAATAGCCATCAGGGACTGATGGGCTCTCTAAAATGAGCAGTTGCATGTGCATTTCCAGTGCAGTTCTGCAGCTTAGTGGAGTGATTGGGGTAGATGTAAGCCAGGAACATTATGTGGTTGTAGGGAAGAGATATTAAAGTTACAAACAGCGTTAACAAAATCGTTCCACAAATAACTTGTCTGGGTCTTTGCTGTCCATGCATTCAAAAGTCAGTTGGGCACTTGGAATACATGCAGAAAGGAAAGATTTTTGGAGAACTGGGAAGGACTTCTGGATGAGGGATTTAAGGCTTACTTCATTTCAGTCTTGATTTAGAGAGAGCTTGTTTTCTACTAACAAATATATAATTGGGGAAGATAATTCTAGCAGCTCTCACTTTAGCCAAGGATGAAATGTGGGATCTAATATTTGAGAGCTACAGCTAAACAGTTTAAGTGAGAACTATATCACAGGATTTTAGCTGTGAAAGGCCAATTTACTTTGCAAGTTATGATCATCAGACAAGAAGTATCTGGAATCTCAAACTGCATTCCCAAATACCTAGTCTAGCTCAAGTTAGGTATATAGATGGAGAAAAGTAGTAGAAAGTAGAGGGAAAAACCACAATAAGAAGCAGGAGGTTCCAGATGAGGCTTTCTCAGCATAAGAAAAAAGTATTCATCCCATTTGTCATGAAGTCCGTTCTCCTCTGTGTGTGCTAAATGTGTACATCTTGTTGTCTGTTCCATGCAGGCCTGATCCCTTAGGTACTATGCAGGCACCTAACCCAGCCTCTGGCTGAGGACAGATAATCCTTCAGGACCTTCTTCAGGAGCATTTCCTGGCAACTTCAGTCTGTCCTTCAGAACATTTTAGTAGGTCCATTGTGATTTTTCTAGAATCATACTCTGTGAAATGCAGGTTTGCACAGCTGTGTAACTCACAGCTGTTGTTTGCTGGGTGGTTACTTACTAGGGTTTTACGTGCTTGTTGACTTTCAGCCTCCCTGTTCAACTGAGCAAAAAGTTTCCCTCATTTCAGCAGGTGGGTACAGCTCTAATAGATAGGTCGTGTATTCATAAGGAGAGGCTGTCGCTTTACTCAGTCTAATGATTTATTGTAGGAGGCTGCAGACTTGTCATATTGCCCTAAATTGCCAAAAGTGTAAAAACAGAGTTATTAGACTCTTTTGGTATCCTTGTAACTCACCTTAAATGTCTGTGAATTGCCTAGAGAGAATTGACAGCATAAAGGAACCCCTTATGAGCGCTCCTGATAAAGAGCTGCTCCAATGTTTGCCATGTGAGGATCATAACCCTTTTTAAGGGAATGTGTAATAAATGTTTCTACCTGTACCATAAGGCCTGGGTCCTGCAAACATGTACACAAGGGGTAATTTTATTTGCTGGTTGGTGCTATTGCTTTGTGATTGTCCCCTTATTCATACAGAATAAGATTACAAAAAGCATTGCTGAATAAAGAGCTGAAAAATCTGTGTTAGAAGGGGTATCCAAGCTCTATTTCCCTCAGAATTATAGGACCCATTCTTGTCATCTGCAGAAATAGTCAAGGTCATTGTTAAGACTGTTGTGTGATCTGATGGATAAACACACACACACACACACACAGAGCTAGGTGTTCCTGAATATTCTCAGTTTACCACAGCTTTTGTCCATGGGCACCAAACATTATTGTCTCGAGAGACAATTTACACTGTGGGCAATTAAAAAAGATTGCTGTTAGTGTTGAAATAGAGTTGATTACGTTGTAGCATAAACCAGATATTTCTTCTTGTGGCAAGACCCTTCCAGCTTTGGATTTTAAAACCTTAGGCCCTGATCCAGTCTTTCCAATGCTTTTACTGACAGCTGGGACAGGCCTTCAGTGCTCTCACATTGGCCCAGTACCTGCTAAGTCCTTGGCTTCTCCACTTTCTGGCGTCTTCTCCAATAGATTAGATGATACAAAAAAATGCCTTGGCTTCTGTTTGCAATTTCACATATGGTAAAATGAGCTCAGCACTTAGTTATGGATTTTTTTCCTCGATCCTCCCTCCTGGTGACAATTCCAAGAGCATATTTGGAAAATGGAATTGGAAAATAGGAAAAATTGAGGCAAGTGCTGGAGATCTGAAAGTATGGAGATCTTGATAGAAGGGTGATATGTCAAACAGAAAAACATCTTCAAATCATCATAAGAAAATATGATGCATGAGTTTTGCGTGAAAGATGAAGAATCTGGAATGTTAATGCTCTGAGCTAATTCGGAGGCATCTGTACTTGCCTGATGTAGAGGCAATAGCATGAACAAGAAGTATTAAAACCTATTAGTTAGCCAGCATTTGTTGGAAACAGAAATTGAGTGAAGTATTAATGGAGCCAATAGGACAGGAAACATCTGTCATACTGACACAGTTAGCATTGTAACCGAAAAGGACCTTACCTTGCACAGTTTGCCAGGGCAGGCAGAAGAATTTTAAGTTGAACTATATATAGTTAACATTTTAGAGAGCACATTCCAACTTTTTTCATCAATGACAAATATGTGTTGTTTTGGTCTCAGCTGTGATGAACTAGAACTTACTTAACAGTGCCCCCGGGGAAGTGGTCACAGCACCAACCCCGATGGAGTTGAAGGAGTGTTTGGATGATGCTCTCAGGCACATGCATGGTGGGATTGTTTGGGGTGGTCCTATGCAGGGCTAAGGGTTGGACTCAATGATCCTTGTGGGTCCCTTCCACTCGGCATATTCTGTGATTTGATCCTGACCATTTGGTGGGATTTTTTAAGCTATCCTCCTGATAGACCACTGTTAAATGTTTTCCTCACTCATGCACATTTGCAGTTCAGCTGCTATAATTAAAAGAAAAAAATCATCTGTAGTCATGACCATTATGTCTAAGCATTTATATCATCTTAATGGCAGTATTTCTGAAGTCAGTAAATGTGGAGCTTTTTAAGTGACAGAAAAAGTAGAATTGCTGCTAAAAGTCAGGCATTGGATTTATAGAGGTACATCAGCGTACCTTTGTCACCACAGTCACCACAGGGTATCCATGTCGATAATCAGTTCTTCTCTGTAGGGTAGTAATAGAAAGGATTGTGCTTGTTAGGACCATGTGCAGGTGGGATCACCAGATCCCTTTACACAGGCTTACCGAGCTATTAGCTCAGCTCCATATGTAATTTACACTCAACTCACAGCATCTGTCAGGACATGCATGTTTTTGAGAAGCCTTGGAACAGACACATATCTGCCTTTGAGCCCGCTCTTAATTTCCTTTTCTTGCATTACCACTGCTGCTGCTTTATACTACAATATTATGTTGTTGGAGCTGAATGCAATAAAATTAACATCAAGATACAATATTGAAGAATAAAAGAACTTTTAAGATGTCAGACATTAAAGGGAAGATAAATACTCTCTAACAAACATCTCTGCTATGAAGCTTTGTTTACATGTTTAATTTAATGGGCAAATGATTAAGCAGCAGTCTGAATCAAAAACCTCTTTTAGTTTGGCTTGCCCCTACTGTTTTTTCTAGTAAGTTAGGAAAATGCTCCTAGCCATTCTGCAAAGCTGACAGAAGAACAGACCCAAGAGATTTCAGAGATACAAGCAAGTTCCTGGTAGCTGTAAATAAAAAATGTATTATAATGTCTTCACATTAGGTTGCATTTAGAGTTCCAAATATGTCCTGCTGTGGCTTCTGTGGGAGATGTGCTCCTGCTGTGCATCTCCCCAGGGACACAAAGCTCTTCCAAGGTCACACAGTGCTTTCAGTCCTGCTCTCTGCAGTGTGTTTTCCTCACTGATGTGCAGCGTCAGCACTCAGTCCACAGCAGGCTCTGTGTATTCCCGAGGGAGAGGCTTTGCTCCTGCCCTGTGCCATATGGAGCCAAATGCTTGAACACAGCCTGGCAGTCGGTGCGCTTCAGACTTGTCTCTGAGGCCATTAAGGCTGATGGCCTCGCTCTTGAATTCAATGATCAAAAAGCCTTGAATACTGGCTGAGCGATTCTTTTGAAGAGGACAGTCCTTGGCTTCTGATGAGACAGGTGCCTCTGCTGATTGTGGATACACACACCCCCCGTCTTTCAGGAGAAAAGGAGCTGTACGGTTGTGTAGCCATGGCAGGGCCATTCCCACAGGGATCCCCTGAGCAGATGGCTTCCCAGAATACCTGCCTTGGTTGGTGGGGGTGCAGGCACAGGAAAGCTGTGTATGGTCGCTGTTGCATGTCCACCAAATGTCCTAGGAATATGTGCCCCATGTGACAGGAGTGAGAGGGAAAGGGCAGCCTTCTCAAATCTTCTCAATTAAGCCAGCCCCTGACAGGGGACTCCAGTTAGATACTGTGGCTGCAGTGGATTTTTGCCTGGATTGCCATGAACCTCTAACCTTTACCGAAAAAAAACGGGTGAAAGAAGCAAAAGCTTTTTGATCCGTAAACTGCCTTATTCTGAAATCAATACCTACATTTCCTGGAACTCCTTGGCAATGATGTCTGGGGATTTCTTGAAACTGAATCACATAAAGCCTCAATATTTGCTTTTGCTGGAATAGTATTACGTAGATGCATCCTGGGACCATGACATCTTTCTTACTAATGTGAAAACTAAATCAAACTGATGCTTTTTGTACTAACATTTTTATCTATGTGTTCCCACTTCCTAGTATAGCATTGGCACATATATGCAGTGAGATTTTTATTAATTCTCGTGAGGAGGATAGGCTGAAGTCCGGTGACCTGTGATATTTTAGCACGACTTTTGCATTAAAATGTCTTAGAATACAGAAATTGTTCTTGAACCTTATGATTACTGCAACTGCTTGAGATAACCTTAATACTAAATTTGTGCCCCAGTTCTGCAGCAACACAAAGAGCTCTCTTGCCTCTGTTACCTAGCAGATGTTTGTCGTTTTAAACAGGTGATAATAGCGTCTAAGAATTATTAAAGTTTTAGTAATTATTGTGGACTGAGATGGAAAAGCAAAATTTGGCCCTTGCAAATTGTTCTTTGAAATGAATGTTGTAATGGCTAATTGCAGGGACTTAATTGAGTAGTTAAAAGAAGTGCTTATAGCGTTAGCACGGAATGATTTTTATTATGGCCAAAGTGATTCAGTTTTAAGTGCTATTAATTTTCCTGCTGTGAGGACAGTCAGTATGTTTGATGTATCTGAAACCATTAGGGTCACACCATAAATTGCTGTTTCCTGCAAGGACTTGATGACAGGTGGAAATTTTTTGTTGCATGGGCCTGCACAAGGTATCTGAATCTTTGCAGTGTATTGTGGTACAACTTTGTGAAATGAGCTGCTAATCAAATGAGTTCTAAGAATCTATATCATTAAACTGCTTAGGGCTGTAAAACCACTATGTTAAAGTACAATGTGTACTTTTTCTAAAGGGGAAGCTGTAAACTTTCTGGAATAGAATCGAGCTATAATTTACCAGTAGTTTTTAAAACTCTTAACAAAGTGGGTTTGGTTTTGGAAATTGTCATAGTTTGGAGTTGACAGTGGCTTCCTTTAAAAAAATTATGGGCCTGTCCTCTCTTGATACAACCTCTTCATTCGCATTTTATCCAGTGGAAGTTAATACTCTTAAGCACAATAGGGGTCTGAGATTGTTCTTCCTGCTTTTAATATACAAAAACTTTGGTACAGCTAAACAATAAAGCATTAGTTTATAAAGTGATACATCACAAAGTGTTTAAAGCTTTGTTATGGATTGCTTTATATACGACCTGTGACTGAGCTTCCCTGGTGCAGGTCTCTGACATGGAGAGGGTGGGAGGTAATGACATAGGATTTCATAATAATCCACATGAGTGTGGATCTGTGGAGGAAGACTGGGGAGATTACTGGAATCATCAGTACTCAACTGCTTAGCAAGTAGGGGAGAGGAGGATTCTTTATTCCAGTACCTTGGTATAAACTCATACAAAGCCTATTCAGGTTTTTACCCTGGGCAAAGAAACTGAATCATCAGTAACCATACACCAACATTTTATTTCCTTTAGGTACTTTTGCCACTTTTACCTGCCATTTAACAGAGTAATAAACCCCAGGTTTCCACTAGGTCAGCTCACAGACTAGGACACAATTGAATATGTGTCTGTTATTCTGAATCTGGCCACTCTGTGTTTAAGAGCCGTTTTGGATAAAAGGTAACACATATGTAGTGTAGCTGTCTTGTTTTTCTCAATTTGCAGAACTGGAATAACAGGACAGTTCTGTCATACTCACTGAGCTGCTCATTTGCATGTGGAATTCATTTGCATGCTATTGACATTTGAGGCAGAGCACTGGGAAGTGTCTGGGAGGATCTGCATTTGATGCAGAACAGATCTCTGGCTGCAGTTGGATGGGAACAAAATTACCCTGGCCTGTGGGAAAAATGACAAATTAAACTTGGCTTCACAAAAATGTCTCAGTCGTGCATTTTTTGTTTGGAAAGATGCAGCAGTGCCATATAAGTAAGGCATAGATGTTAGGTATTGGTAGGAAGGAGAATTTCACTGCAAATCACCTTCTGGGATGCATGGCTCCCTTCCCTTTTTGGGAACTTCTTGGCGATTCACTCTTTCCATCTTCAAAACACTTTTCTGGTTCGTTGAAAGGCTCTGTAGAGTCCAAAGCTCTGTTCCTTACTGTGCTGAACAGGTTTGTGATCTTGTATGAAAGAGACTTTTTCAATGATAGCCTCGCTTTCTGGGGTTCTGAAATACGCCAGCTACACACTTGTCAGCAAAATGTTCCTTTGGTTTAATAAGTACAGGAGCCAGGAAAACTTGTCTGGTGTTTACCAGGACCAAACAGTCTGGTGGAATGAGTATTCAAGGTAGTGAACCGTGCCTGGAATGACGCAAATGTGTGTGGACACTCTCAAAGCTACTCTTTTGCTTGGAGTGAAATGTTAATGACACTTCCATGTCTCATGATAAATCCATTCAGACGTTAAGTCACTGGAAAAATTACTCTCTGAAAAGTATGCATGTGTTCCTGCTGACTCAAAACCTTGTAATAGCAGCATGCTTGGAAAAAAAAAAGTTTTAGTTGTTTTGTGATCTTGAAAATCAAAAGTTGGCAGAAAATATCCTGGATTCAGACTAACATGGTCATTTCAGCTTGTCCCGGAAATTTAACTTCCCTGTGGCTCAGTTAAAGACTGGGAGCTGGGATGTTGGTGAATAAAGGATGAGGCCCCTGTTGTTTATAACCAGAGAGGACTTGGAGCAATTGGTGTAGTTTTGGACTGGAGAGAGGATTTTTGTGGTCAGTGACTGTGTTTTGCAATTCGTTCTTTCTAAAAATGTTTTTTAAAAATGATAACAGGATGATGGTTGTGATTTAATTTACTTATTTCTATAATGGTTTTAATTTCTAGACTGACACTGAAACTTTATCTAATTTTAATTAGTGAAAGACTATTGTTTGAGAGAACAGAGCAACACCTTTTGGGACAGCACTTGAGATAAATGTGTTAGAGCATTTTCAACACAGTTAAGCAGTAAAAGTAATTGTTCAGCTTGTGCAGTGGTGATGTGAGTATTTTTGGCAAGGAATAGCCAGTTCTGGATTTGACGAACCTTTCTGTGTAATTTTGGTCAACTTTGATTTTTTTTTTTTTTTTTTTTATGCCTCAAGGACGTCAAAAGGCTGGTCGTTCACCTAGATGTGTTGGTTTGGTTGTTCTGCAGGGATATATTCCTTATATTCCAGGCACAGCAATCTCCCATGGATATATCACCTATGCATATAGCAACTGGTACAGTGTGTCCTCACGGCTGTTATTGTAATACAGAGCTCACTCCTATTAGTAGTTATAAAGCATTCCCATTCACGAGAGCAGGAACTCAGTAAAAACAGGGCAAAGGCTTCAGTGGGTGAGGTGGAGGGTGCAGTGGCCTGGTGTGGGTGCCCCTCAGAGAAACATTGTGTCCAAAGCACAAAGTAGGGCTGAGCATTGTGTAAGCCTCCTCAGTGTTTTTTTTGTGTAAGGCAGTTTCAGGATGAGCTTTAAATTCTATATTTAGTTCAGGCACCTGGAGTGTTTTATATATATTGCATGTAGTAGCTGTACAATGAGGGTTTAAGGGAGTTCAGTTGAGAGCAGGAGAGGAAGAAATATATCTGTTGCAAAAATTCCTCTCCATTTCTGTGTAGATGTTGGCTAAATGATCAGAGACTGGCATCCCCTGAAAGGGAATACTTGCATATAGGCTTATATATGAGCAACCCCCCCGCCCCCCAAGATGCTTTCTGTTAAGAAATGTATAGCAATATGCTTAAGCAAGGAACTGATGCATCCATCACAAAATGAGGCTTGCCATTCTCTCCATGCAATTCTTTTTAAAAAACATGGATGCATGTTCTCTATATGCAGGAATACGTAAGCTTGTGCTGTTTTGAGCACATGGACAATAAACACAAGCTTACAAATCAATTCAAACCTGAGTGCTTAGGTGATACCAAGCTTGAAGATTAATTTGCAGCAGAAGCTGCTGCTAGCTGAACACTGAAAGGAACATTATTTTCTAATTTCTCCTTCAGTGGCTGCTAAGAGGAACGTGGATCCCTCAAGCCAGGCATTACGTAGAATTGTTATTAGTAAGTGGATTCCAAATTTTACACTGTTTGTGTTCTAAGCTTTGAGATTTAATCATATAAAAACAGACCTCGGAAGGGTCTGATGGATGCTTATTTACATCAGCTAAGAATCTGGTTCAGGGGCTGTGTCAGCATCCTGACAGGTACAGATCCCGCTGTGGCTCAGTCATCCTCAGCTCCTGTACCCCTGTGGTGACTCCAGTTTTCACAGTGCAGTTCATCTGAAATACGGAGTTCACAGCTATCCCAGAGTCACTTCCGAAAAACTGTTTCACAAGGGACTTTACTTAGGTTTGAAAGATATCCAGGCACTTAGAAATGGTGGGTAAATCCCTCACTGCATTAGAAAATCCCATTTGGTGCTTACTGCTAAGTTGACTTCCATGGGAATTGAGCTTGTTTGTGGTTTTGAAAAATCCCATGGGTATTTATATGAATCTTTATCTACTTAAAATTCTGACTGTTGACAGTTTTGAAAGTATCATCTGATAACTAGCAGAGTGGAGAGTTGTTTTTTTGTTCTTATCTTGGGATTTTAGTGGTTGCTAACATGTCTACAGGAAGAAACTTTTCTTTAGCAGGAGGATTACCTTCTGGCAAATGCCAATCAATGGATTTGTTATTTAATTTATATTTATGATATTTCTTCTGCCGTGTTTTAAGGTGTGTGAGCTGCATGGGTCAGAAAGGATCTCTGTGCCTGGAAGTTCAAAGCATTCAACAGAAAACAGCGTTTACGTCTGCGGCTCCTATGGCACTGAGCAAATTTTCACAAAGCCAGAGCCTGACCTTTAGAGTTGCCAGCACTGTATTTAATGTGCTTGTAATTTATTTGAAGGCCTCACTGATCTTTATTTTAGCTTTTAGTATCTGACACATTCACATTACTCAAGGGATTCTGCCAAAAGCAATTCCAATCACAATTGGAAGGGAAAAGCTGCAGAGTCAAACGCCTCACCCTCTATTCACTGTTCATAGAAAGTCTGTATGAATGGCAATATCAGATATCTGCCTAGGCTGAGAGGTTAGTGATTTTTAGAAAGAGTATCAGCTAGCTTACACATGCAAAAAGTGTCTCATTTCTAACAGTCAAGTAACTAACTAGAAATGCAGGGCGAATTTCGCTTTATGAAGTGTTGGTAGTGAAGAAACTGACACATCATGAAAATCATCCAGCAAAAACTAAGTTGGATTTGAGTAATTTATGAAAGTTACAGTCATTTGTTCTGTGAGTGCTGGCAAGAAGCAGTAGGCATGGCTATTTGTCTGTCTGCAGTGATACTCTGCAAGAATAGGCAGCCAAGACAGCATGAACAACTGCAGCTGACACTGACACTCAGTGAAAGAGCTCAGATGGGTTTTAGCCCTCTGGATAAAGTTTACTTGCTGCAGATTCAGACCCAGAACCGCTCTGAGACAGCAAATCTTGAATGGGACACAGAAAGGCACAAACACGGCAAATAGAGAGAAGGACATCAACTATCTCATGCTAGTCTCTCTGACGGGAAGATCCAAAGGCTTTGAAGCAAAAGATGAGTTTTTGTGCCTGTCTTGGGTATTACCAAATGTCCATAAAACCTGTTATTCTTCTCAGCCTTCTGGTTAAGTTTGTCACGTGTGTTCTTGTCTATTTAACACCTGATAGGTCTTTGCTATGAGAATTTGCTATTAAATATCTTTGTGGAGCTGGACTATGGGCTGTGAGCTTGCTCTGTCTTCCCCCTGCACAAAAACCCTTCAGTGACACTTCACAGTAGAGTACAGTAGGAGAACAAGGCAAACAAGGCAGGGAAAACACTGCTTCCCTGAGTATTCTACCATATTCCAGCAGTTTGCACCTCAGGGATTTCCTAAACCAGTGGTGTTATCCTTGTGGTGAACTCTTGATGGAATCTAATAGTCATCTTAACAGACTCTTCATCTCTTTGGGAAGCCAGGGATACAGGTGGTAATGAAGAACAGTATCTTTCTCTCTGGACCTCCATGGATTGCTGAGCTGCAGTGCTCAGGCACGGCAGGTGTCAGAGGCTGACAGGAGCGAGCTGGAAAGTGAATTGTACCAAGTGTCTGCCAGACACTGTCAAGGACCCCCTGAACTGTCTGTGGGAGCTGCATCTGAAACAAAGGCTGACCTGCCAAGCAGTGCTGTGAAGGCTGAGGTCCCAAGGACTGTTTACATCAGATGCTTTATAAATCTACACGTGGCAAAAAGTGAGCCAGTGGTGTATGAGACAGGAGGAGCCTGTAGGGATTTACACTGTAGGTAAACCAGAAAGCAGAAACCAGAGGCTGAAATTACTATTATCTGGATAGAAGACTTAAGAGTGACAGAGGCAACAGGCCTCCACATCATGCAGCATTTCTGCCTGAAACGAGAAGAGTTATTTGGCTTCAGAGTTGAGTAAGAATGTAGAAATAAAGAAAAATACTGCTGGAAATGGAATTTCTGCCAGATTCAAAATTAACAACTGTGAGTGACAATTGTTAGCATATGTGAGGTTTCTATTTATTTATTTGTTTTATGGAATGTTTATAGGTTTCATTTTTATCTTTTTTTTTGTTAGTCTTTCAAATTTTCTCATGTGAAGTGCGTGAATTTGCATACCAGCTCTTTAAAATGGCAACATTGAGGCATCTGCATGAGATTGTATACAAGGAAGTTTCTCTGTGTGTTTACTGCTGCTGTAGACCTTGTTTGTTGAGAGAGTCAAACATTATTAAACAAGTCAGCTGATAGGCAGAATAACCAGTCTGTCCTCTCTGGCCTAGTATTGGCCATTATCACCTGCCTACCTTCTCTGCAGAGCCTGCTGATAAAATTAACATCCCTCCAAAAACTAAGTAGCTATCAGACAACAAGTCTGGGCCCTAGCAAGGCAGTGGGAAGATCTTTCCCCTCCACTGGAGAGAAGAGCAAGGACTTAAAACCGAAGCGTGCCACAGGTCGCGGTGGCTCAGTGCTCCTGAGCCACCCCATGAAGTGGCCTCTGCAGTGCAATTGCCACACCTGTGGCTGCCTCTGACAATTCTCCACATTTGCAAGGAAAGCACAAAAGGGAAAAGGAAGACCTGTGTAATTTGCTTCCAAGGTAGTCCTTTCACTGCTGGCTGTTGACATTCTTGGTAAAGCAGACTTGTTAGCAGCTGTTTTCCCAATCAAAGTGTTTTCCTTGGATGAGAGTGTCAGCTAGCTGAAGACAGTCTCCAGCCATCTGACTTTCCATGGTGGGGTTGGGGATGTTACTTTTATGACCAATAAAATATGAGAACCTTGGATGTGGTATTACCTGGCTGGCTTACACATCCTGGTAAAATTTCCAACAGCTTTTTTTGTTGCTGTCAGCTTAATTTAAATCTCCTAATTTTTCTGTGCAGGGAAATGAGCAAGACAAGCTGAAGGGTGGATGGATTTTTTAATTGGCTTCTTCCCCAAAAGGGCATATGCTTTGTTTGCTGAGTAGGGGGGGGATGGAATGGGATGGGGAGATGGAATGCGATGAGACAGGATAGGACCCAAGTTTACTTCTCTGTAGTTTGAAAGGGAATTTGAAAATTTATTCCCAATTTATGTGCAACTTCCTTGTGTAGGCAGCTAGACCCTTGGCGAGGACTTAGTGTCCTTCTTCAGTTCAGGATTCTTGGGAATTTTATGTGCTGACTCTGGTTTTGTTCCATTTTAGAAATATATGGTAGAGGGGAAAAAAGTTCAACAGCCTACTTTAAAAAACCAGAAAGGCTGACTGGAGAGGACGGAATTCTGAGAGGCCAGAGACCTAGATCCTATCCCCATATATATCATTTGATGTGAAACTGAAAACGTATCACTTCAGTCTCTCCGATGTTTTCTTCTCATGCTTTTTTCCTGCTTGCTTATTGAGCCTTTGAAAGTGATAGAAACTGCAGAGGTCTGGGTGGGACTGCTGTTACTGTAGTCGTGATGACGTGTCTCTGCAGTGTCTCAGCTGTGTAACATCTGCCAGTCCTTTCCTGTTCCTATTTGCCAGCAGCAGTTTGGTTTTCTGGCAGGTAACGTTTGATCAAAAAACATACATTTCAGTGAGCTGGGAAGTTTTACAGTAGTGAGTACTTTGGCCGTCATCCTGGATTCCGATAACTCTGTTAAGGCTTCCTGTGCTAGTTAAACTGTCCTCAGGCTTAACTTGTCATTCACATGCTTTTTGACATCTTCGTTCTCTCCTGGATAAAAGGTGTTACAAAGATCTCCCAGATACAGAGGTGTTACTGAATAAATGCCCAGATAACCTCTCTGTTCCAACTGCTACCGTGTGTTTGATATTACTGTTGAGTATGTGGAGAACAAAGGGTATGTTAGGAGGTATTCAATCTTCCTGAAGCCTCCTTATGAAAAATATAATAAAATGCATTATAAAGCTCCTTTTTTTTTTTTTTTTCTTGGTGGGCATTGAGACAAAATGGTGAAATTAACATATGATTAGTATTTTCTTTCATCTTGATGGGTGAAATTGTAACTCCAGGCAAGACAGCAGAAGGTCAGTAACAGACCTAACTAAGAAAAGAGCTCACCTTCTGCAGAAAAGAAATTTGGATTTGAGGCTGCAAGCCACCCTCTGCAGCTATTGCTTATTTGGTGTTCTAATGTCTTGCAGAAACTGGAAGATAGTGAAATATTTTTCAAAATATGGATACTCAGAAGCCTGTCTTCATTTCAGTGCTGGCATCCTTTCAGCCGTGGGCAGGGATGCTGTTGTTGAGCACTGTCTGCACCTGCCTGCAGAGCAGCATCTTCCATCTGTGCTGTCAGACTGCTCTGCTTAGTTGGCCCTGATGGTTTCAGGGGCCTCCAGTGTGTTACATCAGAGATGGACTTTGTCCAGGGATTCAGCTTCAGTTTGAATTTACCACCTCCCCTCCCAGAAGCTAGGCTCTGGGGTTATTTTAGGAGTGTATATACATGTGTAATGATTCTCATGTGTTTGCCTCAGCAGGATCTGATAGACTGCTGTGCTCTTTTCTTTATTTCCCATCTTTGACATAATGAATTGTAGCCACAATTGCATGAAGCCATCTACTAAGTAATTTTTTCCAATGGTGACTTTTTTTTTCTAAAAGGTCACAGACTACACTACTGCTCACTGTTTACTTAAAGAGAAAGAATGTAGCCACATATGTTCACATGTATAAACCATAACTGCTCTGATACTGTACTGTGTACAATGGGTTTTTTTAAATAACTGAAAACAGACAAGCACATGTAGCTTCAAAAGCTGAATGTACAAGGAGAAAGGAGGGAAAAAAGCTGAAATTTTTTTTGTTTCAATTTTTTTACAAAGTATCATGGGTACTGTGCAGCAAATAAATGGGTAAGTTGTTTGAAGTTTCTGCCCGATCAGGACATGACTAACTAATAAAACTGAAACCCTGTTGTAAACATTTTGAAAGACAGTTGTACTGACATGAGATCCCCTGGTACAGGGTAAGTGAAGCATATCTAGCACCAGTGTGTCTGAACAGGCCAGGAATGGCTTTGTAAAATCCTGCTAGGTTGGTGATTTCGGCAGAAAATAAGTCAGAGACTCTTGATGGTCTTCTTGTTAAGAAGTCTATAATGCCTTATGATAACCTCACTGCTTAGCTGAATGGGCTTTGTATCTTCCTGCCCAAGGAGGCATGGCTTTCAAAGTGCACCAGTAAATGATTCCTGAGCTCCAGTTATGACCACTCTGTTCCAAAGGCTGAGGAGCACATGACATTTCCAGCTACTCAGCTCTCACTCCTGGATTGTCGAGTAATTTGACTAGTGTGTTTCCAGGGACCTGGCAGAAGGGGTTTTTTCTTTAAAAATTTGCTAGAGTGATTGCTACAGCTTTTAGTTTACATTGGAGAACATGAGAGGGACTGTGCAGAAAAACATTAGGTTATGGATAAAACACTGAGCAGAGATGTGCAGGAGATTAATCCACAAAATATTGTAAAGGAGTAACGTGGACTACACGTGGCAGTTAATGTGGAGGAAGATAGCTCATCGTGGTCTTTGAATACATTCAACAAAATTTGGTGTTGATTAATCAGACCTGTACCCCAACTGTGGATTACTCCATACATTATGTGACGCTCAGGGGACATAAACCGTGCAGCCCCAGGATCCGTGTGGTTCTTGGGAAAGCCTCTGAAATGTCTGATTCCTCTCCTGGTAATTCACAAATGGGCTGCACGTGCAAACCTTGCTGCTTATATCATAGTGTTGTCATGTGAACTCTTCTTGGTTTGCTAGTAAAAAGCACATTATTTCATCTTAAAGAATACATAATGAAGGTTACAGGGGCAAACAGGAGACCTAGTATGGGTCCATAATTAATTTTCTCTTTCTGTTTTTCCAGGACACATAAATGTGTGCTGAGATATGCTAAGTACATGGATGTTGTTGCAAGTGTATATGCAGCATATCAATGACCATGGAAGTATGCAAAAAATTATCTTCACTAGGACCATGTGCCCTGGCAGTAATGTGCATTTCCTGCCAAATGTTTATCTTCTTGTATCTGTGTTTACTTAGATGGCTTAATGTGTTCTTTGAAGCACTGGGCTGCATTTGTGCTTGTTTCCCTGACCGGGGATTATGTGGTAGCCAAGAAAACTACCTCGGTAATGAATCGTGCTGAAGAGAATTTAACACATTTATATTCTCTGAGTACTCTTTTTCTGGATTGAAGGGTTGTGCTGTTGGTAGAGAAATGATGCATAAGGTTAGAGGACGATAAGTTGAAAACCAGTTGGAGTAACTGATAAGGCTTAAGAATTCTTGCTTTGATTGACAGTATAATTTAATGATAAGCATGGAGGAGTCTGTTGTTGGACTGGAAACTATGCAAAGAAGATTGCTTGGTGATGTGCACTGTCTTTGCAGGGTAGCTGTGAACAGACTGAACTAAGACTATCTTTGTTTCTTCTGAAGACCTGAGAACAGGATGTGTAACTAGCACAGGGTTCTTAAAAACAGCAGAGAAGAATGTATCCTTCAGATAACCCTCAAAACTTGCTGAAGGACAGAGGGCTTTTTTACATACCAAGGCCAAAAATACTAAATTTCAAGGGGAATAGTCTCTACCATAGCTGCTGCTGGTCTGTGCTATTGGACTCTGTAAGATACTTGATAATTTTGTTCTTCTCCTGATTTATGCACTGTGCTTTCCTCTGGTGTGCTTACTCTAAGTTGTTGCTCACACAGAATTCCTTGTGACTAAATTATACAGGTTGAGGTTCCTTCAGAGCTCTTGACTCTCTCTCTGACCATAAAAAAATTCACTGAAAAATTATACCCACCAAGCCTGAACCGTTCTTTGCCTAAGCACAAGAGTTTTCTCCTCTGGTTGCTGTGCTTGGTAGATGTGTTCATTTGCTGATTTTTGAGGGATTTCATTGAAGTATTATGTGCCCATTTAGGGAAATGAAAAAGGCAGGCATTTAGTAGGGATCCATTTGAGCTTATAAGAATATAGAAAGAATTTCTGATTTGGAAGAGGAGTAACTGTGCTGACAGAGGGAGACTGACTTATACCCAACTAGTTATCATGTGATCGTATTACTCTATTAAATCTCCTTCACAATTGTATGCAATATGTGATACAGAAAAATTAATCCTTTCATTTCTCTATGTTATGTGCTTAATGACATTAAAAAATGCAAAAGGTTCTGTGTGAAATGGAGAATAACCCAAAGTCAGTAGAAGACTAAACAAAGCTTATAGTGTCAGCCAAAGTCCATTGAATTCAATTGCATGATTTGTATCAGGCCCAAAGTAACTAAACTTTCTGATTATCACAATGTTCATTTTCTGATTATCAACATGTTCATTTTCTTACTGACTTTCCAATGGAAAAGCAAAAAACTGACTTCACTCTTTTACGAGGGGCAAGGAAGAACCCCAGATTGATTTCTGAATGCACAGTGCTACGTAAACATTTGAAATTACCAAATGTTTGCTGTAGAAAAAGTGCCATTCACATGCTTAGAAAGCAAGGCATTTTAAAGATAATTGGTCTGCTGTCAAATTTAAAGAAATTTGCAGAAATGTTTTTAGTGAAAAATAATAAATAGTGGATGAAGAACACTTCAGAATTGTAACGTTCTTAATACCACATCATAAGCTATAGCTGGAAAAGGCTGTTAAAACAAATCTGATTTCTGTAAATGTAAACCAGCCACCTCATGACACATTTTTCAACTGCAGTTTGCAATCTAATCCTAGGCCCAGTTAAAAGACTGGCTCAGTAGTAACGTAAGCCAGGTTACACCGTGTGTGTGTGTGTGGAGTCAATGGATTCAGAACTGTTGGTGCTATGTAATATGATGTGGATTACTGTGAGTTTAGCAACTCCAAGGCCTCCAGCTTGAAATAGGAGTGCAAGCGCTGTTTGACACTGTTTTGGATGTGTGTGTCTGTGACCTTTGCGATGGTTTTGCTGGAGGACAGTCAATTATTCAGCTGCTGTAAATCTACCACGTTCCAAAACCATCAGTGCGTCTGCATTCTTTTGCACAAGCTCTCTCAGAAGATTGTGTATTATCTTATCCTAATACTAACAGTGAAACCATGTAAATAATTTATTAAATTTATTAAGCGGAGTAGACTCATGAAAAACATGTTGGATCACATACTGTAAAATTAACTTCAGCTTAACTGGAAAAGATTAGATTATTATTTTCCAAAATGGATACTTAGATTGTGGTATTCATATTTGGGCAACTCTGCAAGGGAAGGTGCTGAGAATTGAACTTTCCTACTCATACGTGCCGAAAAGGCACTAAAAACTCTGATTCTGTTTTCTGTTCCAAAATCTCATTACCCAGTAGGACATGCAGGAGATTTCCCACTGGGCTGTGGTGAGCCCACCCATTGTGCCCTGGCCTGAGAGCACCAGTGGTTCAGTGAGCAGAGCAGTGGGCTATGAACTGCAAAATGTTCTGGTTTGAGGTTGATCTGTGTTGACATGCTGCAATGGAACCCACCGGTTCCACCAACACGTTTATGGTGGAGCCAGTGGGTGGTCCCCCAGCAGCCAGGTGTGTAGTGAGTCTGTCAGTGGGAGCTGGAGTGTGCGGGAGGAGGGAGGGACACGCTGTGACGCAAAGTCTCTGTACTAGAAAATAGAAAGATATACTGGTTATGAAGTTATGTGAGCTGTTTAGATATCAGATTAGCATAATCTGTGACACTTTTCCCATTTATAATAGGTTGAAATTATGAAATATTCTCATTTTGAATTTTTTTCCATATAAAATTCATTTGGTTCATATCATAGGTGCCCCTCCAAGCTTATCTGCATATTTCATTATAATTCATAGTTTTCTATGAAGGTAGCCCCAAACTAATCAGTGCTTTACAAGCTAATCAGCTCATACTGTCACAAGTGGCATAATGCAAGCAATTATGCTTTAATTCAACTTCTAAACAAGGAGGAGAAAAAATCAGATTGAACAAAAAGAGGCTTATCATGAGCTCATGAATTGCTAATCATGATTAATGGAGGGTCTCTGGGAGAAGATGTGGTTAAATCTCTTGCCTGTGACCCTTTCTTTAAGTATGGTAGAAAAATGAGCACACATACTCCTGTGGTATGTTGATCCAGCCAGCAGCCAAGAACCCGTTATCTCCAACATCTTCTCCTAATCAAATCTGTTATCACATCCACATAGTAAAAAAAAAAAAAAAATTTTTTTTCTTAAAGAATCTCACTATTACATATATATGTCCCAGTTTTCTATGTGTCACATGCATATTCAAGTAAAAGGACAGAGTGTTTCTTTAAAAAATGCAAGGTTTTGTCAGTGAGTGAGGGTTCCCCAGGTCCTGTTCTTCACTGTGTTCTTGAATCCCAGTACACATATGGACAATAATTGTCTAATACTTATATAGAGATCTGCAGGGAAAGATGATATAAGAACAAAGTAGTTTTGCTGGAGAAGCTAACTTTTAGTAGGCCTTTGTTTTAGAAAAATGCATCTGTAGTTTGGCTGATAATTCAACATGACTGAAAGAGAAAACTTTAACCTTGCCAGGCAAGCCAGGTGGGAGGGAAACCTTTGAAAGGAAAGGGAAGTAGTAGAAGTTCCACCATTATGTCAGAAATGGACAATATCATGTCTACTCTGTTTTAGAAATCACAAACCAAATAAACCTAATTTTCTTGGAAAACAAATCAATATCAAGTCAGAAGATTCATCTTATTTAGCACCACTATAAATTATTTTTAACTTGCACCCAGAAGGCTGCTTAGGAAGCAATCATTAATTGAATTAGAACTTCTATTGCATTAGAATTGTTGTTTCAGAATGGATGGATTGGATTTCCCTTGAATATTTGTCTTTGCCATTTTGCCAAAATAATGAATAGCTTAAAAGGGGTGAATCAGAATAGGACCCAGATACACACAGTCTATCAGCACTGCAGTTTAACTTGGAAATGAAATTGAGATCCATAAGAGAGCATAGGGTTGTAAATGAAAAAACTTTCCTATTTTTCTGAATTGAGTCTAGTGTAGTAGTCAAGATTTTTTCATGTGCCAAGAAATTCTGCATGATATTGGAATTTTTAATCTTATTTCTTTTTAAAATCTTATTTCTTTTAGAATTCACCTATTCTCTAAAGTAACAGAACTGTAGTTATCTGATGAGACCGAAATACAGCTATTTAAAACCAGTTAAAATAAGTATGCTTTTGTATAACATAACGTCTCCTTTGGCAATGAGTTCCATCAGTTTAAGTCCCAGAGATTAAAAGGATTTAAACACCATTAAAATGTAGATGGTGAAATCAACTGTTACGTATGCTGTTTAAGATCAGGTTATATACTCCTGAACCCTGCAGCTGGAGGATATGAGAAGAAATCTCCCTTTTATCAGGTCTCCAGTGAAAACAACTGGACACCTAACCAGACTAGAAATGGGAGAACTTGGCTTGTCCTTCAGGATGTGTGATGTGCAACCTGAAGGTGAAAGGGGCTCTCTAAGCACTGCAGAGCTGGCCATCAGCCTCCATTTACTTCATTCAGCAAGCAGCTGAAGGCTGGCCCAGGCTGCCAAATGTGTGTCATCTACACCAGTGGCTACATTTATGTTGAGGGTTTTATAATAGGCACGTGTAGGTAAAGCGCTCCTGGAACTGTGTAGTATTAGATGTTGAAGGATTCCTGTACTGGGTAAAGAAATGCCAGGCAGATGCCTTTAGTAGTCATTGCAAGTCTGGGTAGTTGCAGTTAATGCAAACACTTTTACAAAACATTAGATTTTTTTTTTTTTCTCTTTTAATGCCAGGTGAGCTCTGTGGAAGCACAGTGTGCCAAATAAATTGTCTCTTCTTCTAAGCAGCATCTGACCCCAGACAGCAGCCAAGCACACACACAGCTCACTCACTCCCCTCACCAGCTCCTCACACTGGCGAGAAAATGGGAAAAACAAAATCAAGACAACTCCTTACAGCAGATAAAAGCCAATTAATTAGGTGAAGAAAAGAGTGAGTGTGGGGGGAAACAAGCGAAGCAAAGGAGATGGCACACCACCTTCCACAGGCAGCCTGATGCCCAGTCAGACTCTAAACAGCCACTTTGGAAGCAAAAAAAACCCATCTTTTTCTTCTTCCAATTTTATTTTTGAGCTTGAGAATACATGGTATGGAATATCCCTGGGTCAGCTGTCCCAGCTGTGTCCCCTCCCAGCCTCTTGTCTATCCTCAGCCTGGCTGGGGGGGGTGAAGTGAAAAACAGAGGTGGCCTTGACACTGTGCAAGCACAGCCCAGCAATAGCCAAAACACTGGTGTGTTGTCAGCACTGTTGTAGCCACAGATCCAAAGCACAGCACCATATGGGCTGCTGTGAAGAAATATAATTCCCTCCCAGTCAGATCCAGCACAACCCCAAATCAGACTACTTTTTTTTTTTTCTTTTTTGTTTGGCTTTGTATATCCTACTTTACAAATTCAAATTTTCCATTTTCTTTGAGATCGTTTTCTCACTCTAGTGATATAAAATACTCGTTTTTCCTCAGGTGGTTGCCACATTTCATTGCTGTTGTGACTCCTTGGCCTATTCACTTCTTCTCTCCTGTTTTTCACTAGCACACTGAGGACTGTATTTGCTTATGTTAGCAGCAAAATCTCTTTTACTTGTCCTGGCATTCTTCTTGGTACTTGTGGTAGGTCTTCACAGGTTCTTCAAAACTGTTCATTAGAGGCCAACAGAAAAAGTTACAAGCCCTCTTTTTTCAGTCACCAAGTGTCTTTCAAATTTCTCTCTTTTATGATTGGCTTTCCATCCAATACCTCCAAATCACCTCTGTTATGACAGACATCTGCCCTTGTTTTGGCAGATCATGGCCTGGCAGGCACACAGAACATGCTGGCTTTATTCCAGTTGTCAAAATCATTCTTGTGAGATTCTGGGGCAATGCTGCATCCCCATTACACTTTACTGCCAGACAGGGTGTGTCTGGTTTTTAATCAAATATATATATGTATAATGCCTGGCTCTAGACTTTGTGTCACTGCATATTTGCATATACTTTGTATTTTTCTTAGAGCATTTCTGAGCAACTTACTTTGCCTTTGCTATCGTATTTCCCTATGACTGGAACCCACTTAATTCCTTCAGTTTCTCAATGTCTTTATTAAAATTGACATCCCACTTCCATTGTCATCTTTGCACAACAATTCTTTCGGATTACTGGTTTGGAGCAGCTGGATGCCAATTTCACTCCCTAATTCCCAGTGCTGAGGAGCCTTTGTAACCTTTATTGGCCTGCAGGAACAACCCCAAACTTGCACTTGACCCACTTATAACTATTACTCTGCCAAGGTCTCCTTGCCCAGCTTCAGATGTTCCTCGTGGCTGATTCTGCCTCCTCAGGTCAGTTATAATCTCCCCTACAGCTTTTCTGCCTTTCTTTTCATGTCTTTAGGTTAAAAAAAAAAAATAAGATGTTCTGTTTTCACAAGGAGTGAAATTAGTCATACAATTTGCCCCCTTCACCTGCCTTAGATGAAAGATATTACAAATACTTGTTGGATCTGAGGAAAGGAAGTCTTTTGATCTGTTTTCCTTTCCCTGGCATGTGTGGCTCAGGACTTTAGAGTTACTCCCAAGACTTCTCTCTGAGAAGAAAACATTAAAAATTTTTCAAATTTCATCACCTTTGGAAGAAATGAAACATTCCAATTCTAAAACGTTTAGAACTCAAAACTACTAGTGATATTATCCATGGGGTTTGTATATTGTCTTAAATGTGGAAGATGCACTACAGAAAAGATGTCAATGAAGTTTCTACACCAAATGTAGTTAGAAAAAGTACTGCAGGACAAGACAAAAGTTGTTGCAGAGGGATTGTGAAACTTTTGGCAGTTATGAGACTGTTGACTGACAAGTTAATATAAATATATTAAACTTTAACATATTCTTTTTGTATTCATTTAATGTTGTGTTGCTGTTTATACGTGCGCTTTTTTGGGTGTATATATAAAGTAGGTCACCAGTTTCTGTTAGAACTGCACAAAGATCCTGAGCCTAGGGAAGCTGGGATAATAATGAAAGCTAAGAAAATACAGCTAATGAGATGAAGTGAGGGAAAGGGACTTCTTAATCTTAAAATGAAAAAGTGAAGCAGAGATAAAGATGAAAATATAGAAATAGTTTTAAGAAGAACAGTGATAAGTCATCCTTCCACTGGACGGGGGGAAATTAGTTGAAAACGCAGAACGGAAAACAGAAGTTTGATATGAAGAAAGATTTTCTGATTGTACAGTCTTTAAAATGCTGGAGTATTGAAAGAGGCTGAGGAACTTCCCTCAGCAATTCTCAACAGACACCTGCCAGCATGGGGTAGGTCTGTTTTGGGAATCTCTTCTGCATCCCATCTCTTTTCTAATATTAGCTCAACTTCTATTGCTACAGTATAGGCAAGATTTTCCCCACTTTTGCTCTCACAGAAAGCTGATTTTTAATATTGTTAATGTTCAAGTAATAACAGCAGTATAAACCTTCTGATTTTCTAATTTTTCTTTTTTTATTTTTTTCTAATTTTTTTTGGAATGCTTAACTTAGAGACATACCACACCTTTGCTCATTCACTTCAGTTTTGTTCACTCTCACAGTTTTGTTATGATTTTTGCACTGTAGTAGATTTTTCTGCAAGTTCCAGCTCTTTGGCAGCCACGATCAGGTGAAATGTTGTTTCTGGTCTTTCTAAACAGGTAAAAAAATGTACTCATCATGGGAGTGTTTCCATAACAGCAAACACTCAAAAAAACATCAAAGGTAAACAAACTATTTTTCAAAGACGTTACTGCTGGAAGACAAACTCATGCTTTTGGGTATGCCTGGACCACAATTTTTGTGGTAGACAGTGCTGAGCCCGTCTAGACTGTTCCAAGTTATTTTAATGCATTTCCCCAGTGTTTCAGATAGGAGAGCTGACTGGCACTTACATGACTTCTTGCTTCAGTTCCTACATAGCCAACAGGAAATGTGTCTACTTTGTGCAAATGGCAAAAGTGCCAACTTTTGGTGAAGTAAGAAGAAAAGATTGTCTAGACAAAGATTTTTGTACATGTACAAGACTTTATAATGATGTAAGTTGCTTTCATTGAAATCTCTGAGTAACAGTGAGCTTGCTGGGAGCAGCTTTGTATTTGATTTACATAATTTGGCTTACATAATTTGGCTTTCTAATATTTTTTGTATGTATTGCAAATTATTATGAAATATTTCTGCCCTGTGTATGAGCAAAACCCAAGCCTGATACATTTGGCTCTTTCCCGTGAATGTGAGTACATAATAGTAACATTTAATTTTCTTCTTTAATTCTATGTGTACATACTTTAGGTTGATGTGGAAAAGTGTTTCTCCCTTTTGTTTATCTTGCACTCAGGGCAATATTTTTCTGATTTATTTACTGATGACTTTAAAAACATGTATTTTCTGGTTTGCAGGAAGCTCTGAATCCTAGACTTCTTTTGGTGTCTCAACCAAGAAACAGTGCAAGACCTAGTTAGTCAGTAATTATTATATACTTAATGTGTTCAGGAATTGGGGATAAAATTCTCTCTTACTAAAGTCAGTTGCCTTTAAGGGGATTAGATTCTGAAGCAGGGTTATTTCCTTTCCTAGAATTGAACAGAAAGTAAATTTTCCTTATGAGCTGTATTTACCTAAGGCTGAAATATTATAATGCTTGCATAACTTGTTAAAGTTCTTTTGAAGTTTGCAGAAGTAGAATGCATAAGATCTCCAGTCTGGCTCAGTGTTTCTCCAGAAGATACCTCTGAGTAACCACTGAGATCATACACTGTTTAGGCTTGCCTTCTTTCAAACTCTGACAGCCTCAGAGCAAAATCAGCCAAGACTAAGAACTTGCTCTCCTCCCTTAGTGTCTCTCAAACTTTAATATTTCAGTTCTGTAAAGGGCTTAGGAGCCTGGCCTCAATCCAGGCAACTGTTTGGATTTTGGGAGTTGTCATCCATATAAAGTGACACCCTCAGGCACTGTTAGGCATTTCCCTGTTCAAACCCTGCAAGACTAACATCTAGATCCTGGTAATTTCCACCACGTCAGAAGAAAGGTGCCCAAGCTGCACGTTTCTGGAAATGGGGAGACTTTAGTGGAGAAGTCACACTGCACACTTTCTTTCTTGTCACATTCTTCCTGGATTATTGGTTACTGACTGTGACTCTGAGAAATGAGACACTGAGGCCAGATCTGTGATCTGACCCTGTACCACTGGTGTTAACAAGTTTCTGGCTGTAGTATCACTCCCTCAGCTAACAGGAAGTGTCTCCTAATCTTTACATTCTAGAAATGAGCATTGCTTTACTTTGCCAGGCAAATAATATCTGAAAATTATGAGGCTGATAAATATGCCTTTAGTCCTGGTGTTGCCAAGTGCTGGTTTGCCAGAGCACAGAAGGTGAAATCCCAGTGGCACTGATGACAGAGGGCCCCGTAGCTTTCCTGTGTTATTTTCATGGGACTGAGTATTTTAGACGATAAGTTCAGAATGTTACTGCCCTGATTATCTCTTAATTCTTCTATTCCAAATAAAAAGTAGGAATCAATATTTTAATAAATCATATATAATAGGAGATGTAAAATACTGACAGAACTGCTCTTATTGTTATGGAAACTCCCACTGCTTTGAACTACTTGTGAGTTGTACTTAATGTCAGTCCCACGTGTCTGATAAGATTGGAGAACATCTTGATATCTTAAGAGAAGTTGATAGTTTATGCAGTTAATATTCTTAGGATATGTGTTCTTTCAGACCTCGTTTCTGGAGTGATCATTCTAACTGTCGTTAAATAAAGTCAGAAACTGGCAATAAATAAAACGGTAGAGAACAATTGTTTCAAGAACTCTCATAGAAACTTCTTGGTTCATTCAAATAACAGATGAGCAGGTTTGCTAGCAATAAATCACCCATTCTCAGTGACAGTTGAGTGTCTTTTAGTTGGAGTGATACTGAGGCAAGAATAGAAAGACATCAGAGAACATTACATTTAATTGATACATCAAATGATTATTAATGGGTAAAATTTGGAGGTCCTTTCTGGGTTTTGGATTCAGTGTTCTACTTTTATGGAAGTTTGCTGAATAAATATTAAAGAACAACTGATTCTGAATCACAAAATGTGACCCAGTAATACTTACCACTTATGTTGTGCTCTAAACTTTCAGAGCTCTTCTGTGGGTCAAATCTTGAACACAAAGGGGCTATTGAAGTGAGCATGATTTGGTCAATTAACCTGTTAAATCTTTGCGTGCAAGGCAGTCAGAGGCCCTCAGTGGTTTTGGAGAGGGGTTACTCAGATCCAGCAATTTACAATATGTCAAGAATCCCATAGAGGTTGTATCCAAGCAGGGGTCTTGTCGGACCCCTGCTCCTCGTGGAATAATAAATCACATAGAACTTTTTCAGTTGGAAAAATATATTAATGTGTCTGCTACTCCATCTGGAGAGAATAAAATCATAATGTTTTATGATAAATTGTGTATATTTCTTGTATACATACCATTTGTGAGATATTTTTCCCCCGACTTTGAAACCATGATGACCCGTAGACACTGGTTTTTATAATCCACGATCCATGGAGACTGGAGGAATATTAAGGATTAATTAAAAGCATAAGTCACCAAAGATGATTAGAATGCAAACTAGGTCTGATTTCCTGCAGGATCCATTAAAGGCAGCCAAGGTTGTAGCAGAGAGACAAAAAAACTGAAGAGCTGCTATATTTAGATGAAAAAATACACTAAAGCCAAGGATCCCACGGGTGGGAGTTGAAGGGTCAAAATGACAAAGGCAATAGGAAGCACAAACCCAAACTGGGGAATACTGTTGCTGGATTTCAGTCACACTGAAGGCTTCTCTGAGGTCACTTACCAGAGAAAGTTAAGCCAGTTTTGGTCAGTCTTGCTCAATGTCAGCTTGAACCTGCTTCCATGGAGGCAGAAGTGCTTTGGACTTTTCGGACAGTCCATTTAGTTCTCTCACACCCCATTCTAATAGGCAAGAGAGAGACAAAGTGCTAGCAGTAACCCAGGCAAAATCAGTTTTGTGTGACAGTGATATTCTTATTGGCAGCTTGGGAAGGCCAATTCTGTGTAGTTTGAATTGTCTACCATGCTGATTCTTCTCCTGGCACTCCCCCACCCCCCCAGTGAACTGTGACTGTAGCTGGCTAGGAAGAGAACCAAGGTTTTCTGCCTGTGCCAGGTGAAGAGATGTATGGACACACATTTTGTTTGAACTGTGAGACTGTGAAGCAGCAGCCATAAATATTTTTCCTTCAAAAATTATCATGACATGATTGGGTTTGTTTTTAATAAGAATTTAAAATATAAAACTTTTTATATCATTTCTGTGTTGTGGGTATTAGCAATGACCATACCTCTTTCCCCTTCCTCCAAAGCTTTCTACAGGGTAATAGCAGCTTCACATATTAATTTCTAGCACCATCCCTGCAGCCAGCTCTGTCATCACAATTGCTCAGCCATTCAACTCACTGTGGTTACTGGTTTGATGGATTACAATCAGGATTTTAATCCCAGAGCAGCTTTGCAATAGTAATCAATGCTGAACATGACAGATTATATCTTCCTGAACACATATTTGGCTAACTGCCAGCGTCTCATCTCACTTGACCACTGTCTAGCTTTCTGTCTTTTTAATCACAACACTTTGGTAAGGGGAGCGTAGCAAATTGTTGGTATCCCTGGAACAAGTACCAGAACTGAATTTAACTGTACCTTTAAGTCCCACATTAGATTTTATTGTATGTCTGGTGTTTTCTTGCTCTGAAGAGCCATTTTAGAAGAATATGTATAGGCTTGTCTTTATTGCTTTTTGTTGTTTGGGGCTTTGCTCTTCGAAATGCAGCTGTTCTTTTACATAATTTAGTTAAAATTAAAAACTGCTTCCTAGCCCGTTTCATTACAGCTCAGTACTTCTAGGGCTTAAGGTTTGATATTGCACAGAGTCAACTTTGCAATCCTTAATTTACAGGTGTTACAGAAACCCAAATACACAGCATGTATTTGGTGAGATCGTCTTCATTAGTTCTTATGGCAAATACAAAACTTTGGGAATTTGGACACAGGTAAGTGCTATCAAATCTCCAAAGTCCTGGAGACCTCATACGTGGCAAGGATGAACTCTTTAAATATTGAAGCAAGAGCTACACAGTAGAAAGTAACAATGACGTTCTCCCATTGTTTTGTGTGGACATTACCCACCATTTTGAGAGCTCTCTTAGTCATGCCTCCTCTCCTGCAGCTTTCTGTTTCTAACAAAAAGATTTTTATGCGGATTTCATTGGCAAAATTGCTAAACTTCCTCAGGTAAGTGTAAGCTTAGCCTCCATTTAGGAAGTTATTTGCATATCTGCTTCATATTTATAGTCTAATTTAATGAGTTGTAGGAGAGAGGACAGTACTTTGAAACCCAGCTCAGCAGTTTCAGCGTTTATTTGTTCACATGGGATATTTTCTTTCATGGCACTTGAAGATGTTTTGGGTAAGTGATGTTCTCAAAGATGGTCCATAATTCCTTTTCTGTATTTAATTCAGACTTTTCAGTTGTGGAGCTATACCATTCAGCTCGTGGTTTGTAGAGGTGAAGTTTTTGAACTGTGCCTGCAAAACAATGTCAGCTGTTACTGTAACTCCATACTACTCCAGCTGATAGGTGTTGGATGTGGCATGGGAGCTGTGGGAATGGTGGGGATCTGCACACAAGTTTTCCACTGTTTTTTTTCCACACCGAACATCCAGTTTAGAGTTTAAGTGGAGTAATTTTTGCAGCCATAAACAGTGATGCATACTGAAAAGCAGATTTTTTTAACATAAAAAACCTGTTCTACTTCAAAGGGTTTATTTAAAGCTGGGAATCAATTGGCATAACTGTTGGAGCCTGCAGCGTCACTCTATCTCCTTTCTCCCTTTCTTTTTGTCTACCTCTGTTCCTGTGGGGAAATTAACTCTTACGTTGCCATAGACAAAACACAGCTTAAATAATATTTGTGACATAATGGGGGTAACAGCTAAGTACTTTGTTATTTTGTGGTCAGCTCAGCAGGGTAAACTTGGATTACATGACAGGTTTCACAGGAGGGAACAGGTTGTTCAGGTAACTGTCTTCCAAGACCTACATGAGCAAACTACACTGTTGGGTGGAGAAGACCAGATGGATCTTTTACAATGTCCATACAAGCACTAAGCCTCTAGTTCAGGAGAGTAAGACTTACTGCCTTCTGCTCCCCCTGCATCATCTCTGTCTTCTCAGCCTTCATTTCCAGTTGTTTTCCAGCCTGTTTGTGCCAGAGTTCTGTTTCACTAAGCCTTGCTCTCCTGACTTCTCTCTCTCCTCCTCATTGTTTCTACCCAGGAATGATGGGAGAACTCATACCAGTAGTTTTAATAAGAAGCTAAGAAGTGGTCATACTTACTCCTTAGGTTATTTGTCTGTGGCATTCTCTTCCTCGTTTTTTTATTCTTTAGATGTGACCTGAAGTGTCAGAGTAAATCAGAAAATGCCATTCTGATGCCCCAGCAGCCTCCTACTACACCAGCTGTCCTATTAATATTGATAACCTATCGGATATGCAGATATGAGGTATAATGATGGCTGGCATGTTACATAGTGTTGACTGCTCCTTTGGTGCCCTCCACTTACTGTTTTACACATTTTCTTGATGAACCTGTTGTCATTTCGCTGTACCATGTTCCTTCTTGTCAATCATATGTGTCCTGTAGGCAGCAGCAACATGCTGATTCCTGTGCTTGTCTGTGAGTAACAAAAGAAGATGCACATCAGGGTTTTTTGGCACATTTTACCCCAGCAAAATATTTGTTCTGAGTTTTGTTTGATTTTTTTTTTTTTGTGCATGTTGTACTGCAAACAGCATAATCAGTCTCCTGATGTTCAGTTAGTATTATAAAAGAACAGCCTTTTGTTCCACCTTTTCTTTTAATTAAACTTCATATCAGATTGAACTTTTAGGACACAATGCAAAATCTGGCCTCAAACATTAGTTTCTGTTAAATTCTGAATTTGGAAGTCAACAGTCAGTTCTGCTGAGGAAAGAATGGGGCAGAACAAAGTGGTCTTTGCCTTGCCTGCTGTCATGGTAATGGCAGTGAAGTGCTGATAAGTAACAATATGCATCTATGTGAGAGTTAACTCCTTAGGTATCCTTCAGGGAGAAGTACTCTGGCATAGAATAATATCATCTTTCTCATAAAAATCTGAAGCCAGGCTAAGGATTTTAATTAATAAGGGATTGTATTCTTGTGCAATAAATTGGGTCACAAATGGTTTATGTTCATTATATTCTAGAAGACTTGGGGAGCATGACTACAGAGGAATTGTCTGACTTTCTTTAGGTGCAGTAGGGCACTTGTACAAAGGATGAGCCCAAAATTGGGGTTTTTTTTAATACTTTCAATTTTGTCTTCTCCTTTGTTTATGGCCCCTCTGGCTTCTCTTAGTCCATGAGCTGTCCTTTCTGGTCTTTGAAAGTAGCAGGCTGTGTTTGTGCATTAAAGCACGTAAACTACATCTAGATGGATTTTGTTCTTGTTTTAGCCGGTGTTGTTTTAAACAGATTTTATTTTAGGATAACTTCCAACACCTGCTGTTAGGTAGGCTCCTAGGGGAGGGCTGTGTTCAGCCCTCACACATCCTACCTGTGCAGCCATGGGTGAGGCACCTTCTCAGCTGGGACTCTCCTTGCTGAATGGAGGTGCTGCTTTCCTGGTGCAGAGCTGTGGGGACACTTTCCTTTTGCTTTTGAAGATTTTGGGTTCTATGATGTTGAGCTTCTCTTCAGTCTTTTCAGAGACAACCCAAAATCTATGCTTGGCATCATTCCATATCAAACCTTAAGTTACCTTGGTAATTTCTGAATTGCTTTGCTGCCATATTTTCTGCTCTGATCATTGTGCTTCTAAAGCACACTGATGATTGATCAACCCTTTGATCCTTTGTTTTTTTGATACCTTTAGTTTCATCTGTAATTATTATCTGTGTTTTAGTACTTTCCTTTAATTCCCTGTGTGCTGTGTACCAACACTAAAGCTGTAATACTTGCATTTGGTGGGTTTTTCCAGCTTGATATGTTTCTGCCTGTTGGCCAACCCTTTTTTCAAATACTGTCAGACGTCACTGTATCAACAACAACCTCAACTTCCAACCTCCTGAGTTCAGTAGGTAAATCATAATTTAAATGTGCCACTTCAGTTATTTACATTACTTCTCAGATAAGTTTCATGTTGATCTTGAAACCACACTTCAAAGCCCTGAATATTTTTGCTCTTCTCTTTTTCCTTCTGGCTAGGATTATTTTGTGCAGATGACTTTTTGATGTGAAGGAGACCAGAGCAATGTCCATATGCAAAGCCAGTCCTCGAGTGTGGTCCCTACTTTGCATCGCTCCGTTACGTACGCTTGTTCCTTACACCAAACGTAAGTGTCACTTAAACGACCATACACCTCCAAATGGCAGGGGAATACGTTATTATCAGATTGAGTGTTAAAGGGAGATTGTCTTGATTTGTATGATTAATAAATGATACAGTGGGTTTTACCTCAAGATTTTTGGGTTTTGTTCAAATTGAGCCTGGCATATTAATAGCAGAAAGTAAATTGTCACCTATGAACTTGCCCAGCCCCTGTCAAAAAAAGTTTCAATTGTTGTAAATTATTCTTGTTAGCAGAAGGGAGAGGAGGACAAGGGCTGAAGTAGCATTGCTTTTTTTTTTTTTTTTTTAATCCACTGATGTGGGAGAAAGGATTATAAATAGTTTCTACTATAGGTCATTTTGTACTGTAAAACTTGGAAGCAGATCCACATCTTTTAGATGTCAATTTTTTTCATCTGCATCTGTCCTTAGCTCCCATGTGAGATTAATCAGACACTTAGGACTGGATCCACTTTAGAGAAGTGGGCCAAGATTTAGTAAGTAAATAAATTAATTAATTAAAAAGTTATGCTGCCAAATTAAAGATTCTCACAGAGTTGCAGCATTTCTACACCACATCTTCAAAGCTGGAGAAGTTTGCACACTGGATTATGACACAGTACTAAGTTTGCATGCTTTAGAGTTACAGTCATGCAAAAGAAAAGGGCTTTTTGCTAAATTTTGTTCAGTTAGTGTGTTTGCTTTACCCTCAACACTCTAAGTTGGCTGTACATCTTTTAAAGTCTAAAGGGAAAAAGTGACCTCTGTGTCACGAGAGCCGGCTCTCCCAGCACCTCCCTTACTTGTGCCTGGAAAGATGAGACCATTGGTGATAAAATGGGGGCTGTAATGTTCAAAAGCTCTCGTTTAGCTTATGAACCCTCAGATTTTCTGCTTGCAGTATCAGGTCCAGACAGAGGACAGTACAGTAGTACTAGTGCTACCCCCTGCTCTTTTGTTGCTGACGTTTTTGGGGTGAACCAAACCCTTTCAGAACATAAAGCAGCAAAGCTGCTGGAGTCAGACAACGGCAGAGTTGCCTCTGGGTTACTGAGGGTAGTTTTATTTACAGGTAAGCGCTGCAGTAAAGTAACTCAAGTGGCACTGAACGGTTAAGGTCACCCCTGCACTGGGGGTTTTCACAGTTTAACTTCAGTCACCCAACTCTGGTGATTCTGGGGCTGAAGGCTCCTGTAGAGTCAAGGGGACACCTATAGCTTCCCTGACAGCCCAGGCAAGGAGGCTGATGGCTTAGGCACTCAGGCTGGATGCCTGAAGCTAAGAGTGAGACCACCTCTTTAGGCCAGGGTCTAATCCAGCCACAGAGCAGGAGTCCAACACTGCTGCTAACGGAGACAGCTCTTTGGCTGTTTCTTTGATGCTGGAGCACACCAGCACCCTGAATGCGTGGTGGAAGTCCTCGAAAAGATGAGCATTAACCCAGCTTTAACATCATGGGACTGCAAACCATTTCAGGAACTCTTTCAGGCAAACACAGCCTTTTTTTTTTTTTTTTTTTTTTGAGTTTGGCTAATGTCACTGAGAGCTGTCACTGTATCTTTCCCCTGCTTTTTCAGTGCTCCCTCAGGAGCAGGAAGGCTGTGGTCTCAAACAATTCCATATATAAGCATAGAATATTTTTTCTTCCTTGTCACCCATCGATGAGTTGAGAGCTTGTGCAATAAGAAACAGAGAGAGGACCAAAGATACCAAGCCTCACCTTGTTCACACACTCTACTACAGCCCAGAATCTGCTGCTATGCAGAGTGCCCTTCTCTGGAGTCCTGGGAACCACAGTGAGGAAGAGGATGAGTTTGTTCACCCTGTGTGTTGCTCAGGCAAGAATGAGTGCCAAAGTCAGAGTCAGAATCCCAGGACCTGATATATCGTGGTGCATTGTTAGCTGTGTTTGTTTTGGGGGGCTTTCGGTAATTTTTCTTCTAGGTTTTTGTCTCTCTATTTAATTATCCTTTTCATTACTGATTTCCTGACTTAATCTGAATGTGCATAAATCTGCACCATAGATTTATCATCTCTATAGAAAGCGCTTTCAGAGTGGTTGTGCAGCTTCCCAGAAAAGGGACACTGTTGGAAAATGAAGCTTTCAGATTCAACAATAAGCCTACTATTATGCTGATTTTTGCCAAGCTTTCCCTCACTTCTTTCCCATTTACTATAAGAGCGAGCTCAAGGCTTCTTTTTGTTTGTTTTCGAACTTCAGTCATTCTTGAGTGTTTACCACCCTGCTCAAGTCCACTCACTCTGAAACGTTAGACACGACAAGATACAGCTGCATTGCTTCTGGAATCAGATAACGCTTGGGTTCTTTTTTTCAACTGCATGTTTCTGTGAAGGGTTTTTACCAGCCTCTTAGCCAATCTTGAAAAAAAAAAAATATTCTTAGAATAGTGCACTTTGACTGTCACTGTCATTTGAGGACATCACATTTTTAACTAAATATGAGATCTTGGAGAAGCAGTTGAAATTATCTTTAATATAAATAATCTCATTGCAAAACAGATTTTTGTTTATATATTATATAGTCAGCATGCTCATAGCTATTTAATCAAATTCAGGTCTTGTCTGAGCAAACATAATGGCTATTGACTTATGTGTGGGTTGTGAATTATCCTTTCTGAATTTGACCTGCTTTGAAAGCCAAAAAACTGCCTTCCTTGACTTTTTTTTTTTTTTCTTTCAAATGGACAGGTTTTTCTCTTTCTAAAATTTTTCTGAGTACTGAATACAGCTTTCTACTGATAACATGTAGAAACCCAGGCTCTCTGGAGTTTTGGTCCATTGTGACTGTCAGAATTGTTTATAGTTACCATGAATTTTTTTTTCTTCTTTCCTTGTTGATACTCTATATAATGCTCTTTAGGACTCCACACAGGGACCTTGAAAGGCCCTTCTGTCTTTTCTTTGCTTGGCTGCTTTCTCCTAAGCCGAGCATGTAAACATCTATCTCCTGAAGACATATCCCTGTTAATCACTTCTGGTGCCTCTCTTTGAACTTCTTTCCGTTAACGTTGCAATTTTTAACTGCTGTTAACAAAAGCCAGGATAAAATGTTATTATCAGCCCTTCTCCTGGCTTAAAAGCCCCTTGTTACATTTATGCCCTAGATTAGCAACTGCTGTACAACATAAACTACGTAATTTGCTGTTTTCCGTATCTTCGCTCTCAGATCTGTTGCCAGACCACTGTGACTGTACCAGTTTATTTCCAAATTTTTGTGTTGAATCAATTTTCCCTTGTTGCGAGCCAGAAACAGTTTTCCGCCAGGGGAATTTCAACCGATTTTAATTTGTTGCCAATTAACAAACTTTTAATCACTGATTCTGGTATTGAAACCAACACACAAATACGTATTTGGAGAGACACACCTCGGCTCCCTTCCAGACACCTCTCCTCCATCGTGGTCTCCAGTCCTTTCACTGCACATGGCACACAGGCCCTTTGGAGAGGCAATAGACCTCACTGAATAGCAGATGAATCTTTTTGGTTAGTTCATTGGCCAGTACTTGGAAGACCCATGTCCTGTTTCTTCAGCTGGGAAGTTGTCTGCACCATTTCTTTCTATGCTACTGTCTCTTATCTGTAAGCCAGGAAAAAATGGCAGTGACCTGCTTCAGGTAGTACCTTAAACCTGATTGCCAAGAAGCAGTCCAAAAAGAAGTGGTGTTACAGGTGCAACTGAAGTGTTGGAGCCTGTCAATCTTGTGGGAGCAGTAGGTGTTTGAAGAAGTGAAGAGATACAACTATTTAGAAGGATATATTTTTTACCTTTGCATTCAGGTGGCTCCCATTCCATCCCTAGCCCAAACAGTAGTCAAGTGGGACAAGATACAAATCGATATCATGTGTGAGGGGTGTTCTTCCCCTTCAGAAACAATGAATTTACAAATGTTGTGTTCTGGCATCCCTCTGTATTACTCCAGCTCATTATCTGGTGTTAGAGTGTGACATGTCAGTTTTCAAGGTCCCTATCATGACAGGTTGCCAGCTGCTGGAGCTTCAGTATCAACTGGATCTCAGCACAAAAATCTGTAAAGAAAGGAGAGTGGTGTGGTATTTTTAGCCCAGGTTATTTCAATGGGTCTAGTCCATGGGTAGGTTTCATAAACCGAAGGGAATAACAGATTGCAGTGCCAGAATGGAGTCAGGGAGGTTGCAGGAGAGCAGGAAATCACAAAGGCACCTTTACTGCCAAAGTTGCTACATTGAACAGTTACACCTGGAGTGTCTCATAATTGTCATGTACACTGAGGTCTGGAAATTCCTTTCTGCTTTTGCAGATGGAAAACTGAGGCCCATAGAAATGAAATGAGTTGTCTGGGGTCACATCGGGAGTATGATCATAGTTGTGTAGGAAATTGTGAACTGAGGATTTAATGCCAAATCCAAAGCTGGTGTTCTGACCAGGCCATCTTGCTTCTAATATAGCCCAAGTGTTCTAGCTGGGATGCTTAATTGTTGTTGCTTATCATTTTACCTTTATCAGTTAGTATCCTCTACAGAGAAACTGAACCACTGCAACGTGTGTTGACCACAAGGTTCATACTGCTACTTGGCATAAATGGAAGATGAGAACTAAACTCCGGGCAGCTGGTGTCCTCTTTTTGAAACTGTAAGCTCAGCATCCAGCCAAATATACTGCAAGTCAATGCAGATTTGCACATTTGCTGCAAAAGTTAAAAATCTGGTGGAGTAATGCTAAAACTCCTTCAGTGCTGCTGTAGAATCTGTGTCACCTTGTCTGAAGATCAGCTTCTAGATATTGGCCCTTTATTCCCTAGAAAAAAGAAAAAGTTGGCAGATGTTGCTTCAGTCTCTGTATGAAGGACTCCTGTTCCCTGAAGATTTGTTTGAAGCAGCTATTCACGATCCTCACTGCAGAATATACGTGTTCCTTTCTATGTTCCCATTCCAGCCTCTACTTTCTGCAGGTGGCAGTTCCTTGTGCCAGCTTTTGCATGCACCTGAAGGCTTCCCAAAGCTGTTATTCCTTCTCTGTTTGTTTACGAGTCAGCCTCCTACTTTGTGGTTTTCTCACTTGTGTTTAGTACCCAGAAAACTCCCTCCTCAAAACTGAACAAATACACCATTTGTCCCAACAGTGGTAGATGAAAAAAACCTGAAAACCAACCTTAGGAATTAATTTCAGTGTAGACAGAGCATAAAAACTGTATTGAAAAATACATAAAGACCACTTAATTTTTGTTTAGCTTTTCTAAATAGATTTACAGTTCATCTTAAATAATTAACCTAAAGTCCCTACTTTTTTAAAAGCCCGAAGTAAAGATCTGGAATGAAGTTTCAGTTCAGGTTTTTCTTCCTGCTATGCTGTCACACAAAAACCTAAGCTATTTCTGGCTGTTCTTATTTTTAGATTGTTCTTCATATACCATTTACTGTCACTGAAATTAATGAGAAAATAAAAGGAGTGACCTTTGGCTGAGCACATACAGTTTATGCATGAGCTAAACAGCAGGATCCTTTTTCATTCTTCTTTTTCCCACATTCTCTTTCTCCCTGCTCTCCCCCATCCAAATATAATTTGTAAAGCCTTTAGAGCCTTTCATCCTGTGTGTTTCCACTGTGTTCCTTTAGATGAGTCTCAGGTCCATGATTCACATCTATTCTCTTGTGCTGAAAGGTCAGTGGCACCCTTGTTTTATGAATATAATCCACCGTTCTCTTGAACTTCAGAATCGTTTCCAAAACTCCCAGGCAAAATTCATACAGCTCAGGGTGCAGATAAATGTCAGCACTATTATAAAGAGCACTCTCACAACACAAATACAAGCCTGGACTTTCAAAGTTATGGTGTTTCAAATAAACTAGTGTGTACTGAAGATCTGAATAGTTCTGAAGACAAAGTTCCAAGTGAAATGGTAATTCCGAACCTGTGGCCTCACTGCAATATTGAATATGTAATTCATGCCCAGCTTTCTGCAGCCAGTGGATGAGTCCATTCAACGAAGTCACTGCGATTGATAAGAGTAGAAACTGCCCAGTGAGGTGTCTTTGGGCATCACCATCACACTGAGGTGGTTCAGTGCCAGCCCACCTTCCTGCTGTGAGGGAACACTGCCAGCCCTGCAGGTGGGTTGGTTACATTCTTATTATGAATTGCACATTGAATGATTTTCAGTGCTGCAGTTTGTGAATCCTTGGTTGAAAATTATAAGGCCCAAGTGTTTGAAAGTGGAAGAAGTTAGTTTCCTGGCTGAGAGTAGGGATTTAAGTAGAGGTATGCTATGACCAAGAAAGTCTCCTTTGTGCTAGCTGGAAAAGAGGTCTGCAACTATTCTGAAAGGGAACACTATCATTTTCTAATGGCTCGTGGCACACATTGCTAACGAAAATGAGAACTGGTATGTGTTTGGGTTAAGGGAAATGCTGATGACAGTGTAAGGCACAGATACTGATAGTAAATCCAGATTATAGTTGTTTATGGAAAATGTGTTTTTTTTTTGGTTGTTGTTTCCAGTGTGTGGTTTTACCTCTGCATTCTAGCGCTTAAATTTAAGTGGATAGTTATTTATTGCTCCTTTAGCTTTGTCTTAGCAATACTGTCTGTGTATTTTATTTGGAGCTTTTAGGTAGTATTTTAAAACACTTGATTACTGAAAACCTTGTGTTAAGTTTTTATAGTCTCGTTGTTTGCTATGAGATTACAAAATGGGTCAGGCTGAAAGGGACCACAGTGGCTTCAGCAGGGCCATCCCAAAGCACATGGCACACACAGGATTGCATTGAGATGGTTCTGGAATATCTCCAGTGATGGCAACTTGACAACCACTCTGGGAAACCTGTTCCAGTGTGCAGCTGTTGCACAGTGAAGTTCTTCCTCATGTTCAGGTAAAACTTCTTGCGCATCAGTTTCTGCCACTTGCTTCTTGTCCTATTGCTCGCCACCACCAAGAAGAGAACGGATCCATCCTCTCGGCACTCTCCCTTTAGATATACACGTTAATGAGGTCCCCTCTCGGTCATCTCTTCTCGAGGCTGAAATTCATCCTCTGGCAATGACTGATGTCGCCCGTTTCCTTTTGCTTAGCGAGAAGCTGGTGAGCAGTTCTTTACGCGATGCCCAGCGGTGTCACTGCGCGTCTCGGGTCTTTCTTTGTGCGTGGCAAGGAGGGCACCCGTGAACGAGGGACGGGCCCGGCGGGCGGGAGGACAGCCCGGGACCCGCGGGACCCGCGCGGCGCTGCCCGGGGCGGGCCGGGGGCGGGGCCGGCGCGCGGGGCGGGGCGGGGCGCGGGGCGTGTCCCGCGGGAGGGCGGCGGTGCCACGGCCGCGGGTCCGCAGCCGCCCCTCAGCTCAGCCCCGCTCGGCTTCGGCCGCGGCCGCACCAGGTAAGGGCTGCCCTCCCCTCCCCTCCGCGGCACCTGCGCGGAGCGGCGGCGGGCCCGCCGGGGGCTTCGTGCCGAGGGGTGCCGGGCAGGCAGGGAGGGAGGGAGGGGTGCGGCTGCCGTGGTGCCGCGGCGCCCCACCCGCCGCTCCATCGCCTCGGGTCCCGGCGCCGAGCTGCGGAGGCGGGCGGGCCCCTCCTGGCGGCGCGGGGACCGCAGCCGGGCCGACCCCGGCCCCTGGACCCCTCTCGGCGTGCGCCCGGACCGGCTCCGCCAGCGCCCGGGAGCTGCCCGCCCTCGGCCGCCGCTCCGCCGGAGCCCGAGCGGGGCTGGGCTGTCCAGGGCTGTTCCGTAGCCGCCTTGGCCATAAATGATTAACTGCGCGCCCGGGGAGCCGGGTGTCGCCGAGCGCAGCCGCCCGTGCCCGGCCAGACGCGCTGAGCCAGCGGCGCGGTCGTTCCTGAAAAGCCGCCCTGGGCTCCCGCACGGGCTGTGGGAACGCTGCTGCGAGCGCCGGCACTCCGCAGGGCAGGGACCGGGGCTGCTGCGCCCCGGCTGCTCTTTCTGCACAAATACACCCATCTGAGTGCTCTGGGTTTTGGTGGTTTGTTTTTTTTTTATTTATTTTTGGATTTTTTTTTTTTAATCTGCGTCAAGGTAAAAGACCGACAAGGTGATAGGGGGTTTTGTTGTTGCTTTTGTGTTTGGTTTTGTTTAGTTGTTTTTTTTTTTTAATCTCCGTTGTCTTTTCTACTGTGCATAAAATATTAATCATTAGGTATGGAATTCGTTGATAAGCAGTGGCAGCTGGCAGTATTTTATTCTCTATCAGAATGCAATGCCTCCTTTGTTGAGCTGTAAATTAATAGTGTAAGCTTCTTCCCCACCCTCAGCCTCATCATTCTGAGATGTGAATCACTTGTACTACCAGATTTGTTTTCTTTAGGAGAGCTAAAAGGCACCACAGAAAATCCATCTGTTTCATTCCAGGTCACATTCCACTGGATTGATTTGGTTGATTTCAGCTTGAAAACGTGCTTCAAGGCAACTAATGATCTGTAGCAGTTCTTTTCTGTTAACTTTTAAATTTGAATTACCTATGTAACGCATAAAACATCTTTCTTCTGCTTCTTTGAGCTCCTGATGTAATCATTAAGTATTTTCCGAAGCATGATGATTCAGGAAGGTAAACTAAAAACTTTCTACACAGAAAGTGGAAAAGGCTGCTGCATGCAGAATGTCAGGGTAACTAGGAATGTGTTTGCACTGGCCATGACAGAAACCCTGGATGGTAACCTGTTGAATGCTACTGGCTAGAGTCCTCAAGCTGCCGTAAGCAGGACACTGTGCCCTTGCCACAATTGTTTCTGTGAATGCAGTCAAACCGTGCGAGTGCAGAATGATTTCCAGGTCAGAACAGGTTGATGAATTTCGTGAGGCGCCATCACAAACTGCTGGAGCTGAACGCTGCTGCTAGGCTGTGAGTGTTCTCACACTAATTGTGTTATGGGAGTGGAGGAGTTTGGTCCTTTATGAGAACAGCAGGTTCTGTTAAATGTAATGAGACACTAATCAAGATAAGGCTTGTACTCTGTCAGGTGCTGTGTAACCATGCAAGGAGGTAAGGTCATAACTCTGGAAAATTTACTATGTAAGAAAGTGTTATGATTAAGATGTATTAAATTAAGTAACCTTCAAAATGTTCTCATGGTTATCCTTAAAGTGAAAGGTCTTTTGCCACAGTCCTTATGCCCAGGCAAATACCTGAGAAGAAACCTGTGCTTGAGAATTATTGTTTTGTCTGACATGTAGCAATGAGCCTAAAAATCGGCCACAAGCATCTTCCGTGTTGAGAGAGGTTTGGTTCTGAATTTAGATCAGTTATTCTTATCTAGTCCTTCTTGCTCAAAAACGGAAATGAGGCTATGTCAGGACACCTTCCTGCTGTTGCCCAAATTTCAAGGAAATACATGTCTGGAACTCTGTTTTTAAGAGAAAGCACAAAGCCTACAATGTGGTTTATATTTTCTTCGAGTTTTTCTCTATCAATCATGGAAGTACCAAAGCTACGCCTGTCAGCAGTTGTAGGCAACCTGTATGTGGTATTAATTCCCTCAAACTGGTATATTCGTGTTCCTTTTCATCCATACATGTGGCCTCTGTTGTCATTCTAGGGACTGAGTTTCCTGGCACGTTTTCAGAGGCCAAGTCTTAGAGGTCTTTAGACACTGTTATAAGCAATGTTAGTCATGCAAAATACAAAAAAAACCCCCACCTCAGTCATTTTCTCAAAACCGTCTGGTGTGGCACTTTACAAATCTATAGGAGAGGTCAAACTCCACTTTGCACTGTGCACTGGAGGATAAAAGTAAAGCTGTGTAATGACTTGGAGAAGACGACCCAAGGGCAGTCAGACTTCACACAAAGATCTAGGGAACAAAAATAATTTACAGTTAACTGTTAATTGTAGTTGACTTGTAACTAATATTAAGGATTTTATTGTCTGTGTTACTCCAGGGAAATACAACTCTGTACCTATGCTGATGCTGCTGTCTCCTCCATGTTTTTCTACGCTGTTCCAATCCTTCCGCTTCTCTTTTCTTCCTCCCACCTTCACTCCTCAGGTGCTTCACCAGCTTTCTCATAGATTTCTTGAAAACAAACAGTAGTGAAATAGTTAACTTCGGTAGCCAAGTAGCTTTATTTTAGACTGGTGTTGTCCTGCTAATAGTTGTTGGAAAGCAATGCTCTGTATCATTATATATCAAAGAATTTGGCCCTCAGCTTCACTGAGACTAGCAGGGGGCTTTGTACTTCACACCTCTGTGCCCTGGGGGTTTCTGAGCACCTTGAGCTTCAAGAAGGTGGCGTAGCATTATTTTGCCTCTACTTTGCATTTGCAAGATTCTCTTTACAACCCTGAGAACTGTAAGCTCTTTGTTTTGGAGCCCATGAGATGATGGGGTGTGTAGTTACTGTATATTGTCGTGGCAGGACTTCTATTTCCGATGTATTTCTGGAAGTGGCATCATGGGTGCTTCCTGCAGTAAAGATTTTGGCATCAGTTCTGCAGTCTGATAACGTGCCAAGGACCAGCTCCTTGCTTGATGTAATTTGATAGGGTGATCAGAAGAGCTAAATCCAACCTACACCTTGACCAACAGTGCGTGCAAAATTTTGGTTTCGGGTGCCATTAGTGAGAGCACAAGGAATATAAATTTTGAGATGTAGCAAGAAGCAGGGGAATGAAAACTGACTTTTTTTGATTGTTTAGTTTCATAGTACATGGGTGGAACATATGGGTGAAGAGGGCAGGTCTGGCAGCTGTGACTCTTTTTTCTGAATGGAAGTGCAGTAATTCTCTAGTTCTGGATATGGGGTAGAAGAAATCTGGTTTAGTTTATTAGATTCTACCGTCATTCCTGCTGAAAGTTTGTCCTTGTGAAGCTTGTTTAGAAATGCTGTAATGAAATCGTGTGTGTAAATCTCATTTTGAGTGTGTGTGCATCTTTGCATGTAAAATCTGGGAACTGAAGTGTGATTGGGGTGGGTGGAGAAGTAAAACACTTCTTACTTCTGGGAAATTGTCAGCAGTAATTGACCTTTTTTTGTGAGGGACTTCAGAAACCGACTTCAATATTAGAGTCTAATGCTTGTTTCTCAATATAAAAAAAGGTCTTTTTCTTGAATAGGCCATCTTATACTTTATGGGTGATGCCAAATTTGCTCAATTACTGAAGTGATTATTAAGCAACACTGACAATGCTTTCACTTATTATCCCAGTACAATTATACTTCTACTAGCTGTTGTACCAAAAAAGCTCCTGATGATTTTCTGTTTACACAAGGCAAATAGTGCTGCAGACCCTAATTAGGGTTTGGGAATAAAGTCAAAACTCTGCATGTGTTTTAAACTTCTCTTGTAAAACAACAATAATACAGAACGCCTGCCCATCTTTTTGTAATACAAAAGAGACTAATCTAAAAATATGCTCTGCATGTACATAGTAGGAAAGGATTGTGGCATAACATTTTCAAAGCTTGTTCTTTTCTTGGTCTGCTTTTAACTGAAATTATGCAGTTTCTTCCAAACCCAAGAATTACAAATGAATGTGCAATACTTTGTGACTCCTTGTCCTTTCCTTCAGACAAAAGGCCCTTTCAATCCATTGTGGAACAGTCACTGATTTTCATGTGGTCATTCAAGAAAAGGATAGCGATTGGCCTTCATAATAGGCCTTTCAGTACTCTCTCTAGTGGTTTGCTGACTGAAAAAAAAAAATGCCCATGGCTGTGTACTGTGTCCAGTGTTTAAATTACTGACAAATCTATCTCCCAAGTGTTGGAAAGGTAAGAGTTCAAATGGCAGAGAAACCTCACCTGTTTGTGAATACCAGCGTGCTGCTGCTCAGAGCTGGGGACAGATTTTGACCTGTGCAAACTGGTACAGTTTTATTTGATTTTCTTTGAAGGTTTATTCTATTTCTTTTTTTTTTTTAAAGTGGTAATTTAAGCCTGGTGTTTCCATGAACTGTGCTTCTAAGAGGGCTGATGTTGTTTTATGCCCTGAGTGGCACTGAGCAATGTTATCTGTTCATGCTGTGCATAGCCAAGTGAATTGTGAGTATGATTTCTTGGGAGGTGACTATCCTCAAAAGTTGTGGGTGTGTTTTGAGTTAGCATTCAAGGAGCAGCTACCACTGGTGTATTGACAGCGCAGTCTCATGGAGTTACCTTTCTATGCTGGTAAGGCCAACCTACCTGGCAGCATTTCAAAATAAACACCTTGTGTTCGGGGGAGGTAGGCTGCTGTTTGCTGTCCCGGCTTTATGTCAAATCTGAGCAAGAATTCGTGGTGTTTGACTGAGTCTTACCTGGAACAGCACTGAAAGATATTGTTTGTGCGATGAGACATTTCTGAGTGGTGGTAGCTCTTCAGGATCTTGGCTGATTTTTGTTAGAAACCTGTGAAGTACTTGCCCTGAAGGTTCAGCACTGAGGTGTCTGCCTGAGTGCTGTCCGTGGCACCTGGCTTTGCTCACTGCTAAAGATCAGTGCATGGTGGCAGATCAGGACTTTCTGATTGGATTAGGTACAACTGCCAAGAAAGAGTATTTGGGCTCTGGATGAGTCTAAGCTCAAGCATGTGCTCAGATGGTCTTTTCAGACTAAATTACTTAGTAATATGTAAAACCAGCTTTCGGTACGTATTGTCCCATGCACATCCAGTTTGTGACTTCCCCTTCTGTACTGCACTTAAGCTATCCACTTTTAGTATTTAAATTACAGTGCTGTGTATGGTTCTCTGTGTAACATTAAATGCAGTAGAAGCACTGCACACGCAGCTTGGGTGTGGTGGTAATTCTCAGTGGGAATGTATTCAGAGCTGTGGTTTATGCTGGTAGTGAAAAAACCTGCAAGTCCCAAACTGTCATCACTATAGGACTTCTCCTTTGTGTGTTGATGAAGGCAATAACTATCTTGTGCAGTTACATTAGCCTGTGTAGAATTTGATTTAGTGGTCTTATGGCCTTGGTCTGAATGAAATGTTGCCTTTTCTGTGTTCCTGTTTTCCAGTAATAACTTGTTTCTGGCTAGAAATCTTGAGTCAACTGGTTTGTTTAAGGTGCTGGCATGAAGTTATGCTTTGGTGTTAGAACTGGAGCTTATGTTCCCTGCACTGGATATGTTGGAGTAAGGGGTGGTGTGGAGATAGACTGCTTGCACAGCACTCAGGTGGAGATAAGCTTTACCATCTCTTCTCACAGCTACTGAGGTTTCCCATCTAGTGGACCCACTTTCTTATTAGGGTGAAAGAGAGAAACCTACTTCTCATTGAAATCCTTGAGAGTTTCTTCCTCCACAGTAACCAGATTACATTCTTTACAAACACAGTGGAAGCCAGAAAGCACTAGATGATTCGGTTGGCCAGCAGAGAGGCAGCCAGGTCTGAAGTGTCGGGAAAGAACAGGAAAAAGGAGTCAAAAGATCAGGTCTGCTATGAGACATAGAGTTCTAGCACAATTAGGACAAGAGGTGCCTGGGAAAAGTCTGCAGTGGGAGGGAAATACAGGTGAACTAGAGCAGGTGCTGGGTAAGAAAAGTGCCTGGAGGCTTGTAGTAGTGAAGAGAGCAGAACGTGGTGGTTGGAAGGAGCCCTGGTGGGGAGGAAAGTTGGAGAAGATGCCAGGGCCCAGAAGGAGGTCTGGCAGTCAGAACCAGTCTGATTGTATCTGTTTAGTCACTCAAGTGGGAATGGAAGCTCATGAGGTGAGGATGAAAGGGTAGAATTACAGGGAATATCTTTTCTGTGCGATGGTAATGCAAGATCAGGGGTTACCTGTCTCTGATGAGGTTTTCCTCAGGTTTGACCTTTTAAGGATCTATTGGAAATTGTGTGCTCGCAGCATTTTATATGTTACTAACTAAGAGCCAGATTCTCTTAGGGCTTATACTCTCTGAAATCCACAAATACAGAGTTTGGCCCATTATCACTGCTTCCTTGTCACTCAATAAAAACTGTTTCCCCTTTGTTATCTGTTGCTAAAACCATATACCTGTCTTAAATATTTGTGCTCTTGGGCCTTGTTAGTCTACATATGCTGATTATCCACCAAATTTCTGGTGGATTAGAAGTTTTTGCAGAAGACAAGAGAGCAGGGTTGGCATAGAGTTGCTTGCGATAATGTAATTTTTTTAATGTAGTATTTATTATTTTATCCTAAAAGAATTAAAATAAATATCCAAACAGTGATGTGTTGGAGAAGCCTTGAGCAGAGCAGACAATCAACTTTACATCAGAACTGTAATTCTTTAATGTTTATCTTTGTGTGAAAGGAGACTATGGAAAATGTCATCATTTTTCTGGCACACACTGAACACAGGAAATCTTCAACACTGGTGGAATTGCACTTTTGTGATAGTAGTGTAAAGTCAGTATCTTTCCTTATGATCTTTTAAATATTTATGTTAAGTTCTCCTTTTTCGTTAGTTTTAAAATTTAATTTATTGGGCTGTTTTGATACAAGACGGTTCTAGTTGTGTGCTATTGTGTCTGCATCACAGGATGATGGCCTGTAGCCTCACAGATTTTTCCTGTCATGAAGGACACAAACCCTTCACATGTCTGAAATATGTGTAGTCCCGGTGATCTGCAGCTTAGTTTCTAGGGAAGGGATGTTTCAAACTAAGGTCCTGTCAGAGCTCTACATGTATTGGCAGTTTTGCAGCACTTTGGTGTGAGCAGGAGTTTGGTTCTATGTCCTTGGCCAAGATGATGGCATGAGAGCGAGCTGTGGAGGTGGTTGCAGCAGTGTGCTGCCTTCCACTCCATGGAGCGCTCAGACCTGAAACGTCTGGCTGCCCTGGGAGAGCATTCAGAGTCCACAGGGTGCCTTGGCATGAGGGACACTCTGTAATGTGAAGCGTTGTATTTCATTTTGTAGTGAAGAGAGCAAGCCTACGAAACCAAGGAGGTTCCGAACCAGGGTGTTTGGATGTGGATACCCTGCCCCTGGCGATTGGAGAGGGCTCTGGGCAACCTGATCTGGCGGTTGGCGTTCCTGCCCATGGCTGGGATGTTGGAACTAAGTGATCTTTAACGTCCCTTCCAACCCAAACCATTCTATGATTTCATGATTTGGTGGTCTGAAAGTCACTCTGCTGTTGCATAATCTGGCAACAGATGGTCATGCCATGAGTGCAGTGAAGAGATGACCAATAAGGGACCTCATTAATGTGTATAAATATCTAAAGAGAGGTGGCAAGAGGATGGTTCCGGGCTTTTCTTGGTGATGCCGAGGACAAGAGGCAATGGGCAGAAACTGATGCGCGGAAAGTTCCACTTGAACGTGAAGAAGAACTTCTTTACCGTGCAGTGACTGCACACTGGAACAGATTGCCCGGAGAGGGTGTGGAATCTCCCTCACTGGAGATATTCCAGAACCATATGGACCAAATCTATGCAATGTGCTCTGGGATGACTGCTTGAGCAGGGAGTTTGGACCAGGTGACCCACTGTGGTCCTTTCCAACCTGACTCATTTTGTTGTTCTGTGATCAGTTGGCAAAGAATGATGGGTTTTCTTTTTCTTTGCTGCTAGGATGGGGGTCAGGTGTTGGCATTTTAACACCTGATTCCCTTCTCTTAAGTTACACTGTATCCAACCCCAATTATTTTGCATGTTACCCTGTAGATGGGGAGAGGTCGGAAATTTTTAGTGCTTTCCTGGTGTTGGAATTTCAGAGATGTTGAGTGTGGGATGTTTTAATTGGAGTTTTGTACAGTCAAGTCCTCTGAAAATCAACCTGTAGGTGAATGATGCTTCTAAAGCATTTCAATGAGAATTGCCAAAGAGCAAAACCTGGTTTCTTAAGATGTAATGAGGGACTTTTTAAATGGAAGAGGGATCATCTTGCAGTTGCAAGGTCTGTTAAGCTGCAAAAAGGTTAGTCATTACCAGTGTTGCATCATATTAAAAGAATGAAGCAATGTGAATTCAGTCATTAATTAAACTGAAAAGCATGCATTTAAACTACTACTTTTAAACCATTTTCCGTAAATAATATTTTCTTCTGTTTGGAGAGTTCTTTAGCCTCGTACTAAAGATTCCTTTTCTGTGAATTAAAAAAGAAAAATCTCAGGTTTGCTGTTACTGATGGCAAACCCCAGACATTTTCTATCATGGTTTATGCTCATTCTGGGCTCAACTTGGCCTACCAGGCTCTGCATCCTCGTTGAGCTGCATGTGAAGTCAGAGCCCAGCTCTTCAGAAGTGGTTTAAGAGAGGGAAGTTGTCAAACAGTGTGATAGCAAGGGCTGTTTTTCTGCAGTACTGAAGGACCTGGGCAAGGCCGATGCATTTCCAAACACTGGTCTGTAAGGCAGGAGTGTGTTGAGGGCACTTCCCCACCTGTGGAGTGGGACTCTTGCCAAGCTGCATTCCTGCTGCAGGCCCTGTGGCTTGGCATGGGGAACTGCTGGAACTGCTGCCAGCTGGCGCCTGGGGTGGCTTGGGAGGGCTGCTGCTGAGTGTGCTGGTTTCGTTGGATTTTGTCTTGAAACAAATTTGGTACCAGACTCCCTAGAAGGCTTTGTCTTCTGCTCGGTTAGGATTTTTTCTGGGAGGGACCTGAAGGACTCTTATGCACTGCATTTTTGGACATTTTCAGTTTGCGGTACTGACCACAGAAAGAGCTCTGGGAAGTAATCTGCTGTTAATTGAAATGGAAAATACAGCAGATGGACTCTTAAGAGAAAGACCATAAATTATTAACTGTCTGTGTTAATACAAATGTAGAAAGGTGCCTATTCATGGATTAAAGTTTAACACCCTCACCCAAAAAACCCCCAAATGAAACCAACAATATAGCTGCAGGAAATTCCAGCCGAATATGAGGAAGAACTTCTTTACTGTGCGGTGACCATTCACTAGAACAGATTTTGCAGCCAGGTTGTGGAGTTTCTCTCACTGGAGATATTAAAAAACTGTCTGGATGCAATCCTGTGCTGTGTGCTCTGGGATGACCCTGCTTGAGCAGAGAGGTTGGACCAGATGACCCACTGTGGTCCTTTCTAATTTGACCCATTCTGTGATTCTGTGAAAAGACGTAATCATTTCAGTCATATTGTAATTTGATAATTCTTCTTTTAATGGTCAGCTCTTACAATGCGTTGTAGTCCTGAACCAGGAGTTCCTTCTCTGGCTTCTCAAGTTTATTGACTTCAATAATTCACTGGAAGAAAGGTAGTTATGTACCAAGGTGACTGAGATAATTCTAATTTTTAACGCATTTGTGATCAAGGTGAATATGAGGTTGTCAGACAGTGTGTTTGAAAGCTGCAGGTATGGATGTTAAAGTGTTTGCTTACATGTGAAAGCTTCAGTTGTTCCTACTGAGGACAGAGCCTTTACCATCAGATCCATCTGTGAAAGCCAGGTGGCCCTGGGAACAAGAACGATGGGTTGTAGCTGTTGTACGCCACTTACCTCTTCTACTTAAACAGCAAATATCTTGGGAAATAAAATAGGAAAATAAACAACGTCAATGTACTATGAGTTTGCAAAGCTAAAACAAACAGAAGGCTGATGGTTTGGAAAGCAAAGGTTGGGCTAGAGATGGCAGCTTGGCCACGTTGCATGCATGTAATGTTTTCCATGCAGCTTTCTGTCACTGAGTAAATGTGATGTTACTTTTTTTAGTGTACCATAAAATATGCAGACTCTGTCTTGTGGGTGAGTGGATATTACTGGAATAAACTTTGCTCTTGGTATCTCAAAGGCACTTGAAGCAGAGATACCAAGTCATAAGTCAGCTGCTGAGGCTCAGTGGCAGCAGTAAATGCATGTTTGTTCCTAGCAAAGTAAATGCAGACGTGAATTCAGGATAAATGGTCCATATAGAAGATGCTATGCCAATAAACTGAGGCAAACTGATTTCCCTTACCATGGGATGTGTCTGAGTTCACTGAAGGCATTCCAGCACTTACTTTTGTCCAAACTTACTAGCAGAATAGAAAACCACACTGTATTTTTGCTTTATTTTAGCTAACTTCCTTTGTAACTAAAAGACTGACACAAGCATTTCAGCTGAAGCCCAGGCAAAAATATTTTAAATCATCAGAGAAACAGTAAGTTCCAGCATGAGAAGTTTGCTTAAAAACTTTGGGTGTTATTTTGTTGTTTGTATGTCATTCCCATGAAAAGGCTGCTTTGACACACAAATTACTGTTTCATGGAACCTTCTGTCTCAGGGCTGGGAGAGCTCTGTACTTTCCTTTGTGATGTGAAATATCGCATGGGAATGAGATCTCATTTACACTCATGACAGACTCTGACCAAGGTCCCCTGGGTAATTTTGCTCCTCCTTTCTATTAAAACTTCAAAAGAGGCTAGAATTATATTTACATTTGTAAATTGATTTCATTCTTCATTTTTGTTCATTATGATGCCATCCTTAGAATCTGAATGCACAAGAAAAGAGAGTATTTTCCCATGCTAAATGGAGAGAAATGAGGATTGGAGTTTTATATGAAAAGGAGTATGTCTGATGTCTGTGCTGCACAAACACACTTTGTGGTTGTGTTCAGCTCTTGTGGGAGTGCCAGGGAGGAGAGAAGAGTATGAAATTGCATAGATGATAGTTGGGTGGGAGTTTTCAATCCTCCTCCTGTCCACACATCAGACCACCTGCGATGGAGTGAAGTGGAATCAGACCATGTAACACAGACTGCTGCTTACTGGACCCTGGGTGTAGCGGTTTCTTCCTGAGCAGCATGCAGTGCAGTAGGACTTGCTCCAGTGGGTGATGCAGGGTGTACATCCCTCTGCTGGGCTTAGTTTCCAGTAAGGATTCACAGGAGGTGCTCCCTTCTTTGAACTTCAGATCCACTTACGTTTGTTATAAAGGCAGACTTAGCACTGTCATTACGACAGGAGGTGGTGTTGGCAAACAGCTCTACTTTTCACATTCATGGTGTGATGTTTTCTCACAAGCACAGCAAGGGTGTCAGTAGGCTGAGATCCCTGAGGCTCCCTCGTCTCTGTGTCCTAGTGTAACTTGGAGGGCATATCTTTAAATGTGGTCTCTAGTTGGGGCTTTTTGATGATTTTAATTCTTATTTATTGTAGTCTTTGATATCTGGTAATGCACAGTAAAACCCCGTATCAGGTGGATATCAGTATGAGGAAAAGCTGGAAACCTGTTCTGCAGGATTGAGCTTTTTAATGCACCCTGTGGACTCTCAATACCTCATATTGTGGGTGTTAAGCACAAATCTGCTATAGCCAAGTTGTGTTGCTTTTGGGACTGATATCCCTGCCCTACCTGTGAGACTAAGGTGCTGTTAATTGCAGTGTAAACTCAGTATCCACGGCCTTGGTCACTGTCCACCACACCTTGGCTGTGCTCATTAGGCACCCTTTGTTTCCCAAAATAAACCCTCATCAGTTAAAGACATAGGCGCTCTCTGCCTCTGCTTATTTAGATAAGCAAATAATTGTAAATTTTAAAAAAGACCATCATTTGCATACTTCTCTTTCTTAGACTATGATTATGTCTTGAAATGTATATAGAAAAATACATACAGTGGCTTTTCTATTAAGAAAACGTCTGTTTTGGAGCAGTTAAATTGCTTTATAAAGTGCTGAATAAAAACTATTTGACAGAGCAAGGGCAGAACTGATTTTGCTTAAATGTGCAAAATATGAAGTACTACTTCCTTCAGAAGCTTCTGTCCTGCTGTTGGGAGGCTGAAGACAGATCACCTGGAGGATGTGCCAGTTGGAAGATAGTGCTGATTGCAGTTGCATTAAAAATCAAGGTGTTTCAGCTGTCATTCACTGTAGAAGTTGTAAAATGCTTAATTGTTCTGATGTGCTAGAGGTGAAATGGAGGGTAGGTTTCTGACCAGAAAATAATTTTTTTTTTTTCCCAACTTGGTTACACTTTTTGTCACCAACTTTTAGCATTAATTATAAGACTATGTTCTGTGTAGGTGAACGTACTCAAATTTGCGTGGGTCCACAGTGAATATTCTAATGAATCTGTGGAGGTTATTTTTTATTTGTTAACACTTATGCTGTCTGAGACACAGTGTTTTTGAGTTCCTAAGCCTCAGCCAGAGGAAGCTCTCCTGACAGATTGACCTTTCAGTGTGCAAAAGTGGCAAGTAAAATTCACGGTGGCTCCAAGTGGCAGCAGAACTCAGCTCAGAGGGAGGTAGTTTTCACACAGAAGCATGAAGAGTCCACAGATCATACAGAACCTTTTCCTAATTCTTTTTAGGATCTTGTGGCCCCTGAAGTGTAAAAAAATGGAGATCCTATAGCTCTTCTAGGGACTGAACACATCCTGGCTGATCAGGGTATCAGCAATTGTCTTAACCAGGGCTTTCCAGCTTTGTGGCGTTGCTTGGTTACCATCATTCCCACAACTCTCAAATAAAGAAAGCAAAGTAAATGTAAAAAAAACACCCCTGGTTTCTATTTATGGGCCAGGCTACTGTACAGATCCAAACAAAACAGAATTGTAAATCCTCTGCAGCTTCTTTAATGATAATTTTTTTCCTCAAGTATTCCACTTGGCTAGTCCCAAAGGCTTTCCATATTAAATATGTTTTTTCAGTATATTGGACTATTTCTAGGATTCTGTTCATTAAGTTCAGAAACTGGAATCTTGACAAATAATAGCTTGTGTTGTCGGGCAGTCTTCCTAACTCCAGATAGGATACTGCCTTTTCAGCCGTACTTTATGTGCATCCTCAGTTCAGGGCAGCGAAGAGGGTGCAAAGATTAGCTTGGAATGTGTTGGGGAGTATTTTCTTTAGCAATAATAATGAACTATCATAACCATTTGGCTGAGGATGTCACATCATTTTTTGAATATTCTCAAATGTGGCTTCAGAAGTCCTCTCCTGCCCTTAAGGCAATAATTTTGGCATGTGGACTCATGAGTTTCAGGAAAAATTCTCTTCTTAATTCCAGTTAGCTGATCTTGACAAAGACACTCTGAGAACCAAGTAGAGCATGTGTGCCTGGGTAGCTATTCTGTTCTTCTCCCCCCTCCAGTGAAGAGTTCTGCAAAATGAGAAGTATCCATTTTTTCACTTTCAGGCTGAAATAGATAACTGAGACAGTCATATTGCTGTGTTATAAATGAGTATTAGTTTCTTTTTGTGAAGTTTATTCCCAAACAAGGCTTTTCTGGGAACTTGTGGGTGGGTTTCTTGGTGCAGAGAGCTTTCCGTAAATGTACGAGGGTCATAAATAGTCTGCTTGGAGTTGGTTACAGAAACCCTTGTAGTGTTTCTGATAGTGGAGAAAACTAAAATAAGTGGAGATATCTGTGAGTCAGACAGAGATTGAGGAAAAATAAACATATCCAAGTAAAACATTCCCAGCTGTGGAAAAGAACTATCTCCATCTATCAGAAGTATGATACGTATAGGAGGCACACAGCAATTCTTGTAGGAAGTAGAACTACTCAGTGTTGCCCTATGCTCATTGTCTTAAGAGCTGGTGCTTTAGTGGGGCCACAATTGGGTCCTCTAACCATTTTGGGCTTTCAGTGGGTCCAGTTCCTCTGACAGTGGACATCTAAGAGAGATTTCTCATCTGGTGAGATACTAGGTGTTGTACTATGTGGTGTGGAATTTCCAGTGTCATCTGGCTCTCGTATGTCTGTGTTATGGATCTATTCCAGCTCCAGTTCTGTCAGGAAGAATTGGGTTAGGCCATTAATACTTTGGGAGTAAATTGTTGACTGATGTTACATTAGGAGGAGTAACAAAGTGAAATAACGAGAGATCACTGTTAGGAGAATAAAGGTGATTACGGGCTCTGCACGTGGACTTGGTTTAAAAAATGTGTCTCTGAAGATTCTGAGCCTATCTTGATTCTCTAGCTCACATCAGAGTTTCCATACAACAAGGAAGAGCTTCAAAGACTAGAAGAACTGGATATTTAAGTCCTTTAAGATGTATAGATCATAGTAAACACCAGAGTTAGTTTGTTTTTTAGATCATGCTAGTTCGTGCTGGCTGAAACTGAGAGAGTGCCAGTTTTCTGTCTGGTTCCATGGTATGAGGTTCTAAAGGAGAAATTTTTCCCCTTGACAGGACAACACAGCATTTACAGGTTTCCTTCTTTTCTGGGCCAGTGTTGAACATGAGTTCTCTCCTTTGCCCTACTGTGGTATTATTATCTGACTTGTGCCACTGCACAGAAATCTGGCATAGGATGAGAGCTGGTCCAGTCCTGAAGTTTTTATTTGGTTGTTTCCCAATCCTAAAGTCAACAGATACTTTTGCTATACAATCTCTGGCAAATATCAGATGAGGATGGTTTTAGTCAGAGAGCTTAAACTGCTTTACAGTCATATGCATCTTTTGTTGTAATAAGAAATGCACGTTGTGAATGTTGATATGAATTGTCCTCTGAAGGCTGGATCCTGCTGAGTGTGCTTAGCACTGCATTCCCTGGCCAGAGCTGGAAGCTGCAGTGTGCAGGATGGAGTGTCGTGGGTTAGCTATGAAAGCAGGCAGAGTTGTTAATTGACTGGATACTGAGATGCAAAACAGGATCTTAGAACTGTGTTGAAGTGTAGCAGTGACAGACAAGGAGCCTTATTTACGATGACTGTGTCAGAGCTTGCAGTCTGTGTTGGGTGTAAGGTTGAGACTAAATGTTTTAAGGCTTAACTATCAAAGACAGGGAGGTTTTGCTTTCCATGTGCTTAATAACTGCATTGGCCATTAGGGAAATGTGACTCACTAGCTGGGCCAAAATCAAAACCCAAAAAAGGGCCAAAAAAACCAAGTGCCAAAACTGTCAACAAAATCTCACTTTGTGTGTGTGTGTGTGTAGTGGCAAATGCCATATAGCCTTTGCACTTGGTTATATCAACATTCAGCAGAAGATTCCCTGCCTTCTGTTGACTTGCTTCTCACCTAAATGTTCCATCAGTGGTCTCACCAGAGAAATATCCTGGACAGAAAGTTAACCATAGTCCATTACATGCTCGTGTTACCAGCATTCATCCCAGCTCAGCATCCTCTGATTCCACCTATAAACTTAGGTTTCCATTTTGTGGGGAAAAAAAACAAAACAAAACAAAAACAAAAAAAAAAAAATATTCTCAGCAGACGGGGACAAATTACTTTCAGTTAATTTCAATGCTAATCTTTGTCACCAGGCTATACTTAGCACTGCACTTTGCACTGTGTATAGGATATGTACAAGGGAATTGAAGATTGTTTGCTGTTTGGATCTATGAGATTCATAGGTCTGTAGTGGAATTAGCAGAGTGCAGTGTTTTAGGTTTTTGAGCTCTTCTGTGTGACAAGTGTATTGTGAAATCCTAGGTTAAGGTTGGGATCAGATTTACTCATCAGAAGAAAAGAGCTTGTTCTACTCTTCTGAAAAATAAAGGAAGTTCTTACAGGATGAGGACCCCTGTCCAGAGTGTTATATAGCTCATGGTATGCTTTCTGCTCTGTAAATTCATTAAAACCTGTGTCACAATGGGTAGCTGTTGCGGTCTAGATTTAAATGTGGTACCTGGTTCTGGTGCTTGTGTTTGTCATATATCACATTAATACCAGGATTGGGGAACTGTTGAATAGGTCAGAGTTCAAGATGGAGAGATGTTTAAGTACTTGGTTTATTTGTATCTTCTCCTGGGCTCTAGAGCTGCAATGAGCATTGATTCCTGCTGGGTTTTTGGCTTAGGTTAGGTTTGGTGTAGTTGTTTGCCACTGAACTCTGCTGGATGTGTGGTTTGGTGATTTGATATCTGAGGCTCTGCTTTTTTCCTCTTCATACCCTGCATTGAGGGACAATGTGTTGAAGGTTCTGCAGGGGGGGGTTTCATCTCATCTCATATCCTTCCTTGACCATGGCTCTGGTACAAAGGAGTATGGACCACTGTTTTTTAGAGTCTGTATTCTATGGCCTGCAGAGTGACAGCATGCTTTCCTGTTTCACAGTCCTAAAAATCACTTCAAGAATTGACCTTTCATTATGATGGGAAATTACCCTAAAGATTTGCAGATGTTAAGCAACAGTATTTTCTGTGATGATACATGAGTGAAATAAATTTCCTTGTATCTGTTGTGCCTTTACTCTTGATTTCCTTTCTCCTCCCTTAAGTCATTATTTCCTGCGTAATGTTTTCTTTAAAACTTGCTATGGAACATTGAGACAGGACAAAATGGTGAGTTAGGAAAGTGATCAAATTATAGATGTCCCTTAGAATTAAGTAATTTTTTTTTGAGGTATTAAATCTCATTTGGTCAAACATGATAGATGTGGTATTGCTTGGAAAGAACAAACCTTCACAATACACAATAAAACTTGGCAGTTTTTATAATTTTGCATATATGGCATACAATTGTCTTGGCTATCTGCTGCTTTATGGGGATGCAAAACAAGAACTTTGGATTTAAATTTTTTGCTCTTGTTCCTTTGTCTTTTAAAATAGTCTTTAATAATAGCACTCTAAGGACAACAATCAGAATTCTAACTTGAATAATTTCATACCGGTGACCATATTTCTTGACCACATCAAGAAATGGGATTCTGACATTACCTGTCACTTTCTTCAATATATTATGAAGTTTAAAATTGTCAAAAGAAGTCACTGAGCAGGAGGAAAATAAGTATTTTTTTTTTTTTAAGTTTTAAAATTCTTCCCATTTGATTTTTTTTTTCCCCAGAATTCAGTCTTCCAGTGAAGTTGGAGAGGATACTCTCCAAGCTTGGGTTGAAGATCAAAACTGGAGTGTAGCAGGTAGTGTATTATGCAGGGAAAAAAAGCAGAGTCACCAGGGTGCCTCAGTAAAATAATGTGCATGATCTAATTTGCTGTGTTTAAATCCTAAAAATACCACCTGCAGACTATAGACAGTGCTACAAGGAGTTAAATGCCCATATGTTGGTATAAGAAATACAGCGACTCTTAGGAATGTTGCTGTCTTTCTCTGTTTTAACCCACATGCTCACTAGAGAAAAGGGATGAGTTCTCAGCCCTTCCTTGTGTCCCTTTAAAGGAAATAAATTACCCTTGCTTGCACCAAAGAACAAACTACTGGTAAGGCCATAGCATAGGCCTCTTCCCGAGTGCTTGGTGAGGGTTTTCTGTCAAACACGACGAGCTGGGTATGCTTTCCTCACCAGCTTTCCAAGCCCTCTATTCCTGCCGTGGATCTGTGCCTGTTGTGTAGGTTCCAACACCCAGAAGTGCTCTTTAACACCGACATGTGTGAGCACTTGTATTTCTTCATCGAAGCGTCACATTTTAAATTGCTCTATTCATTCCTTTGATTTTGAACATAGCTGTGACTCAGCAAGCCATGCAGAAATGTGTGTTTAGATTGTAATGGACTTTGGGACCTAAACCGTGAGAGTCTTTGTTGTGAGAGCCTTTGCCAGGTGAAGTGCTTCAGGGAACATCTGGCTGTTTCGGATGCAGAAGCAATTAAGAGCTTTCTGCCATGCTTTAAAATGAAGCCTGTGATGCTGACAGGACTTTTGCAGTCTAAAATTCACCTTGGCTTAGGAAAAACATGTAGTTTTGTAAGGATAAAATGAATTAAATAGGACAGCAGTCACACACTTCTAGTCTGTTACAGAGAGTGAGTATTTTGTAATACAGAAGGGAAAATTAGCAAAGACAATCCAGTCATAGTGGCTTAGTAGAGGCTGATTTCAGCGGTCAGGATGTTCAGAAGTGTCACAATACACTTTTAGGGGTTAGCTGGGGGACTGCTGAACAGATCTCATTCCAAAGCAAACAAGGACCAGTCTGCAACTCAATAGCAACCAGGGAGGAATAATGTCTGTCTGGCATGCATGGTAAACCATAGACCAGGTCATGACTGCCTTCTCCTTGCAACTGCTAAAGAGAATACAAAACTTAACTGCTTCCTCCCTGCTAATGACATTTGGAAATCAGTTAAACAGGCTCTCAGCTTTCCGTGTGGTTGTGTGTCCTTAACTTCAGGGACTGTTCCTCTGAAATTTATATGCAAATCGGCAAAGGCCTTGTACTGTGAACAAGGTGCTGGTGTTGCTCTTTGGGTTTTCCTTTGTTTCATCTGAGCTAGTATTCTTGAGATGATAATGTTGCTTTCTGGAGAATGACCACAGTGGAACTGCACTAGTGCTGCTCAGAGGGTTGGATTGGTAACAGGTGAGTTACTGTAACTTGCACCTACGACCCTCTTGTATGAATGGACAGAACAATTTGCATTGCTTTGGTTTATCTTTCTGTACCTCTCAGCGTGCTGGCTAATTTGAGCTTAAAATATGTATTTTAAAAATGGGTTTGCTTTAAGTGGCACAGTTCTATGTGTGGTCAAGAGTAGGGCTAACAGCAAGGCTTAGGTAATTGCCTAAGCTTTCATGACAGTGAAGATAAGCCCTGTAAAAACAGGTAGGGACAACCCCATGTGTTGACCAGAGCAGTAAAGGAGTGAGGAGTGTTTTTTTCACAGAAGTCTGCTGTAAGGAAAGAGCAGTAAAGTAAATCAAGAGTAAATTAACTAATTACCCTTTTTTTTTTCTTTTTTTTTTTTTAGCTTCCAGCTATTCTTGCAGGAGATAGTCTATTGGAGAAGATAGAAAAATAGGAGCAGAAACTGGATTCATTCACAGTGGTAAGACATCTTTTATATCTCTCTTTGCTAATCATTCAGATAGAAAGGTTCTTTACTCTTAGGTCTATCAGTGCAGGAACAAGAGGCCAGGAACTTTGAGAGCTTCTTTCACCAGGGCAGTGCAGGCTATTTGAACGTCTTGGAAGCTGAATCATGTAGAAATCACAGTGTCTTGGGTTGGAAGGGACCTTAAAGGTCATGTAGATCCAACCCCACTGCCACAGACAGGGGCCCCTTTCACTAGACCAGATTGCTGAGAGCCCCATCCAGCCTGGCCCTGAACATTCCAAGGGATGAGACAATTTCATCTGCAGAGTCTTTTACTCCTCCAGATTAATTTCCCCTTTATCTTCTTTTTCCGTGTCACTGAGCTGGCCAGCATATATTGTCCTACTGCTTTTCCTCCTTTTCCCCCTCACTTTTGTAATTACTTGAAGCACTGTGAAGGTGTAGCGTGGTTTGCAGCTGCAAGTTCTGCCTAACTGGTATTCTGTAGTCATATCATACATAGTCTAAGGTGATGTTCACAGGGTAGTGGGAAAGGGCACCTTTGTTGTAATAAAAGAAAATGAATGAGATAAACACAGGCTACAAAAACTGATAAATGGGTCTCTCCAATTGCCTCATTTTAGAGCTGGTCTAAACCCCATTGTTTCTGCCACTTATTTAAAAGAAAATATTTGTTTAAACCTATCAAGTAATTCCTTTTGCTATTTTGTCTGAAAGTAGGCAGTTTCTCTCTGTCCAGCACGTTAGAAAAGCCTAAGTGCAATCTGTTCCAAGCCTGAATCTAACAAGTGGGCTAATGACCTCATCGTTCCGTGAAGTCCTAATGGAGATGACCATTTTTTCAAATATCTTTTAAAGTTCTCCAGTTTGCTTGCAGTTTAGGGCATCTGGATTGTGGTTCCTATGAACAGCTTCCTGAGAAATCTTCAATGAATCACTTTATGCCTTATTTCAAATCTGTAAAATGAGATAACAATACTCCCACACTTAAACCTGGGTGTCAGGATGCTAAATAGATTATGTATTGAGGTTTATGAAATGCTTGGTTGTTATAATAAATAGGCTGAAGGAGAACTCATCTCATTTACATGTAGTACTGCATGCACCCTCTTTCTTTGGTGGAGGGCAGTTATGCTGTTTCCTAAGGATTTCCTTTTTGCTTCAAACTTCTTTCACGCAGAATTGCTACATGGCAAACTTCCAAAGCTTTTGATGGTGGAAAGCTCGCAGGGAGTGGCTGAATAGAATCAATCTGGTAGTTAATAATGCAGCTTGCTAAACTCAGTAGTGGTGAGCTGTGTGACTTCCTCAAAGGAAAGAATTAAAAATATACGTGACCGAAGTGGTTCTTGCACATCTGCTGATTGCAAATGTGGCTGAGTGCATGATGAAATATTACTTGTCTGGCCCTGGGCTTTGTGTAGCACAACCAAAGTGAATCATGGGGTCAGTTGCTGACCAGAACTGGAGCTGTCAGAAACAGATGGCCTGCCTAGAGAGCAAGATACCTTGGAAGCATCTCCACCCTTGTCAGCAGTGTTATGCAGCACAAAGATTTCTCAGAAGTGGTGCTGTGATTTCAGTGAAAATATGATAGTTTTCCAGCTGCACTTATCTTCCACATCAGAAAAACGTCTTGTGGCTCTGAAATAAGGAAATTTGTTGTCTTGTTAGTGAAGGTCCATATTTGTGAATCAGATCCTGTATTTGGAGGGGAAGTGGTGGGGAGTTCAGTAAAGTCCTCAGTCTTGCAAAGGGGCTAGTTTTTCAGCTCTGAGAAGCCTTCAGGTTGCTATTAAAAGATGGCTGGTTTGTGTAAATGTTCCTTCTGGTCATGAGGCCAAAGTTTTTAATCAACTCAGAAAATCTTTTCCTGTACACTCTCCCTACGTCTTTACCTCTTGGTAGAATGATAATCTTCAGACTGTAGTTGGGCTGAGGATTATACTCAGCTCAGATGTTTGGATGTAAAGTGTCCTAAAACATCTAGAGAAATAATAAAGTTTTGTAGGCAATGAATACTGGGGCAAGTTCTAGATCAGAATCTGAGAAGAGAATAGTAGACCAGTCTGGAATGGGTTTTCTGTTTGGCTTGCTGTGGTGGGTTTACCCTGGCCAGCAGCCAAGCACTCACACAGCTCCTCACTCACTCCCCACAGCAGCTTTTCCCGATGGGATGGGGAAGAAAACAGGAAGAGCAAAATCAAGACAACTCTAGAGATTAAAACAGTTTAGGTTTAGTAGGTGAAGAAGAAAAGCTTTGTTCAGGAGGTAAAATACAAGCATAGCAAAGGAGATGGCAGACCAATGCCCAGCCGGTCTCCAAATGACAGTCAACTTGAAAATGAAAAAAACCCACATATTTTTCTTCCTCTCTCCGAGTTTTTGTTCCTGATCTTAAAGATACATTGTATGAAATATCCCTTTGGCCATGCCGGGTCCCCTGCCAGCCTCTTGCCCACCCTCAGCCTGGCTGTAGAGGGAGGGAACAGAGGTGTCCTTGACACTGTGCAGGCACAGCTCAGTAGTAGTCAAAACATGGGTGTGTTGTCAGCACTGTTGTATCCATGGGCTGCTATGAAGAAAGTCAACTCCATCCCAGTCAGATCCAGCACAACCTCAAATCGTAGTGCCTTTTTTTTTTAACTTACTTTTTAATGTAACACTAAAAAAAATAATCAGAAGAAAAAAATCCTATTGTAAGATATTAAGAACTGAGTATTCTTGATTAAAAATGTTTTCTTGTATGTGCACATGTGCAATTTTCATTGGAATCATGCACACTTCTGAAAGAGTTCAGAAATACTCTTAAGAGTGGGCTGAAGTTTGTTTTTCTCCATAATTGTCTCAAAAAATTTGTTTCATGGAATTCAAAAGCACTTAAGTGCTTGTCTGAATAGGGCCTGCATATTCAAGCTGACTCTGTCCTGCAGGAACAATTCTGGAGAAAAGTCTGATGTTCACACCGGGCAAATTATCTCAGAAATGGGTAGTTTTTTTAATAGCCTATAGATGCATCTTATTACTGTCTGTATAAATATGTAATTTTGTGCCTTAAATAATCAACTCTACAAGTCTTACTTATCATGAGACTGGACAGATAAAATGCTTTCAAAATTGAAACATAAAGAGTTAAAATTATGCGATTGTCCTAGGAAATGGAAAAACTAAAAAAAACCCAAAACATCTGAAATAGGAATGAAATCTTAGTTCACTTCTTAAAAAAAAAAAAAAATCAGTGGCATTACTGTCAGTGTCCCTGTTCTTCCCTGCAACACCTCATTTTTGATCATGCATGCTGCTGTCAATGAAAAATAAATGGCAGCTGTGTGATGCAAAGAGCTCAGATAATTCAGATTAGAGTTCACTGATTACTTTGATCAATATCAAAGTCTGAAACTGAAAGCAGGTTGAGCTTTCACATAATTTTTAGAGGAATAATTGAGATTAAAGGAGACACTTGAGTTCTTGAATTGATTCTTTATTTTTAGGATATTTGGTCTGCTCTGTTATTGCTGAGCCTTCTTTATTCCACTTGTTAAGGCAGATAAGCATTTTTTCATGGTGAAAAGCATCACAAAGCCTTTGGTGAATGTAAGAGTTCAAGGTGGCACCTTCAGATCTCTTCCTGGGTTCGTCAGTTGATGTTGTTGTTCCAGGAGAGAGATGACATTATGGGATTTGGTTGGTCATGCAGCAAGCACAGTGAAACTGAGACTTCAGTGCCTTCAATTAAGGTGTTATGCAATTTCTCATGACTTTTTAACATTGAAGCACTGATTTGAATGAAACTTTCCTTTAATGATGGGGAAGAGTGAACATATTTGTGAAAAGGCAGCCAGCCAGTGAAAGCTGAACAAAATTTCCCACTTCCAGTATGTTCTGAAATGGTTCAAGCTGTAAAGGTTCATGATTAGAGCAAGTAGTTTTTCTTTGCCAGTGATAACTTCCATTTTTTTGTTCTCTTTATGGAGCATGCACTTGGGGTAGTTTGGAAGAATTGTGGACATCTTTGTCCTCAGCCACAAAGGAACAAATGGCTTCTCTGAGGGCAGTAGGATGGAGTGTGTGTTCTGCTAGAATGGAGGATCAAGGCAGTAATTTGTGTCCTGTCCAAAGCAGGGTGTATGTGGGGAAAAAGTAGTGAAAGAGTCCTTGTATTTTTCCTGCAAGTGCACAGTTCAGGCAGTTTAAAAACAGCTAAAGCATTCCCTGTTTGCTGTGCTCTGATTATGAGCAAGGTGTCTAGACTGTCTGATCTCAGTTAATGAGCAGAACCCCTGGAAAAGTAATGATTCAGGTCTTGGAACAACTCTGCCTTTGTCAATGTTATTGGGAACTCTGCATATTTAAGGAAGGCAGCCAGTGGATGTGAATCTCATCCTGTGTAAATGGCCTTGCATACATGCTTCTCTTTTTTGTTTTTTCTTACATTGTTGGAGAGTCCAAATACTGAGCAACTCTAAGGCTTTTCAGCCAAAATCTTTGGTTCTCTGGGTGCCAGTGACAGAGCTCTGTTAACCACAAAGTCCAGTCAAAGCTCACGTCTGCTGCCTGCAGAGCCAGCCCTGCTTGTTTTGGTGTATGGCTAAACTGGAGATGTGAATTTGTGACAGCTCTGACTGTGCTTTTGTCTAGAGTAAGAAATCTGTACCAGTGACTGCCAGAACTGCTCATTATGAACGAAGATGATAACTTCATGCATGGCTTCATGAAAATACAGTCAGACACTTAGTAAAAAAATCCAGGTGTTCAGGAGTCACCTTTACCTTTACTTGGGAAGGCTCTAGAAGAGTGAAGGAGAGACGTGACTGATACAGGGCTTTACTGGATAAGTGCTGAGGTCAGCGATTCTCTGTTTGCACAAGTCACAGTAACTTCCTGCTTTGTTAAGCTGAAGTTTATCCCAAGCTTATCCCAAGTTTTGCTGTGATTTGGGCTCTCTGGGAAAAGGTAACTAGCTAGTAGGGTATTCAATTAGCTTTTTGAGGAAGCCTGGTTCAGCAGATGTTTGAGAAATGTTTCAGTTATGCTGAGGTGGTGTCACCAAACCTCCCATTTGACTGGAAAATTCCTAGCCAACTCGGTTTATTGTCTGCCAGTTCTTGCTGCTTACAGAATGGTTAGAGCAAGTTGAGGTACTGGGAGCTTGACTTGCTGAGAATTTGTCTTGCTCAGTATGGTAACACTGTTAACCAGCACCATTTCTTTGATAGAGCCCATGTGTGACATATGAGAGCTTGTAAGTGCTATTGTAGTGTTCCTAATTAACAGCAATGAGAGGAGAGATTTACTAGTTAGGGCAGTTCTGAAGTTCCCATATAAAATGTGCTTTTCTGTGTGCTTATGGTGGATTGACCCTGGCTGGGTGCCCAGTGCCCACCTAAGCTGCTTCTATCCCTCCCCTCCTCAGCTGGATAGGGGAGAGAAGACATAAAAAAAGGCTCGGGGACAGATCACTCTGCCATTATCATCACAGGCAAAACAGACTAGACTTAGAGAAATTAGCTTAATTTATTACCAGTCAAGAAGAATAAGATAATGAGAAATAAAAACTAAATTTTAAAACACCTTACCCCCAGCCCTCCCTTCTTCCCAGGCTTCACTTTACTCCCACGTTCTCTAACTCCTCCCCAGAGCAGTGCTGATGGATGGGGAATGAGGGTCATGGTCAATCCATCACACATTGTCTCTGCTGTTCCTTCCTCCTCGAGGGGAGGACTCCACACACTCTTCCCCTGCTCCAGGTGGGGTCCCTGCCATGGGACACAACCCTCCGTGAAATTCTCCAACATGGGGCCTTCCCATGGGCTGCAGTTCTTCAGCAAGGGTCCCTTTCTATAGGGTGCAGTCCTTCAGGAGCAGGCTGCTCCAGCATGGTTCCTCAATGGTGTCACAAGTCCTACCAGTGTGGGCTCTTCCCTCCACGGGTTAGCAGGTCCCTGCCAGGAGCTTGTTCCAGCATGGGCTTCCCGCAGGGACACAGCCTTCTTTGGGACCCACCTGCTCCTGTGTGGGGTCTACTACAGGCTGCAGGTGGATCTCTGCTCCCCTGTGGACATCCACAGGCTGCAGGGGCTCAGCTGCTTCTCCATGGTATTCACCACAGGCTGCAGGGGGATGTCTGCTCTGGTACCTGAAACACCTCCTCCTCCTCCTTTTCCACTGACCTTGATGTCTGCAGAGTTGTCTGTCTCATGTATTCTCACTCCTCTCTCTGGCTGCAATTGCTGCTGCACAGCCTTTTTTCTT
>NW_020955511.1:0-36475 GCF_003031625.1 Empidonax traillii
CACATCGCAGCAGATCATGGTACGTACACCAGGATATTCAGTTCCCCTTTTGTGTTATGTAGCGCAGGAGAGAGCTGACACGACTTTGATACCTAAATGCATGAAGAGTAGCACAGCTCAAAAATCTTCCTATCTGTAACTTCATGCCCAACTCAGATCTGCAGAGCTGCCGACAAACTGGCACTGTAACAGAGTGTTAGGCCTTACAATGATGTACCTTAGAAAAACTAAATTTATCCCACAGGTGGTTTTGAACACCTGTATTAGCACATAATATTCTGTCTAAGCAGTCCATTTATTTAATCACTGCGACCAGCTAGATAATCTTACATCAGTTGCATTTACATATATTTGGTAAATATTTAATATTTCGCAGCTCGGCTATCCCTGGAAAAAATGGCCTGAAATACCACAGGTGGGACAGAAACAATTCTTTTAACACTGTGAGAAGACAACTGGCTCCATAATCTTAGTTATCACAGAATACATATTGCTGCTGCAACAGGGCTTCTGGCTCCTAATTCACTCACCCACAAAATATTTTACTCTTTTTATCCATCTCTTTGCACAGTTTAATACAAATATTTGCTCTCTAATCAGCAGCTGACTCTGCACTGTTGTACTGGTTTGTGTTGGAGAGAGTTAAATTCTTTCATATTAGCTGGTATAGCGCTGTATTTTGGATTTGTGAAAACAGTGTTGATAACAGAGGAATGTTTTCATTATTGCTGAGCAGCACTAGCACTGCATCCAGGCCTTTTCTCCTTTTCATACTATCCCACCAGGGAGGGCACACGGCTGACCTCAAACGATCACTGGGATATCCCAGACCATATGGCATCATGCTCAGCATATAAAGTTGGGGCATGTAGTGAGTTGACCCTGGCTGGATACCTGGTACCCACTAAAGCCACTCTCTCCCTCTGCAGCTGGACAGAGGAGAGAAAAAAAAACAACTGAGAATCCATGAGTAGAGATAACAGCTGGGAGAGGTCAGTTACTGATTACCTTCACAGGCAAAATAGACTCAAAGTGGGGATATTAATTAAATTTATTACTAACAGGGTAAGAGCCAAAGAGTGAGAAATAAAACAGTCTTAAAAACACCTTTCCCACACTTCTCCTTCCTTTCATGTTCTCCCTTCTCCCCCCCAGTGGTGCAGGGGGATGGGGAATGGGTGTTATGGTCAGTTGTTGTTTCTGCCACTGCTGAGGGAGAGGAGTCCTTGCCCTGCTCCCCTGGGGTCCCTCCCATGGGAGACAGTCCTTGGTGGACCTCTCTGGCATGAGCCTAGCCCATGGGTAGCAGTTCTTCCCAATCTGCTGTCCGATGGGTCACTCCTCCATGGGGTGCAGTCCTTCACAAATGAGCCGTACCGGTGGGGTTTCCCCACAGGGACCACAAGTCCTACCCAGAAAAAACCTGCTCCAGCATAGGCTCCTCCTCCCAGCAGGACCCTGATCCATCCTGGGCCTCCCATGGGGTCACAGCCTCCTTCATGCATCCACCTGTTCCAGCATGGACTCCTCCAACGGCTGCAGGTGGGTCTCTGCACCCCGATGTCCCTCCATGGGCTGCAGGGGCACAGCTGCCCCACCATGATCTGCACCACGGGCTGCAGGGCCACAGCTCTGGTGCCTGGAGCACCTCCTGCCCCTCCTTCTGCACTGACCTTGGTGTCTACCTTGCTCTTCCAATGTTCTCAATCCACTTTTCCCTGGCTGGAATTTTTTCTTTGCCACAACCTTCTGTTCTTAAATATGTTATCTCAGAGGTGTTACTATCACTCCTCATTGGCTTGGCCTTGGCCAGTGGCAGGAAGCCCCTCCTGGAGCCATCTGGCATTGGCTTTACCGGACAGGGGAAGCTTCAGGCAGCTTTTAACAGAAGCCACTCCTGCAGTCTCCCCCGCTACCAAAACCCAGCCACAGAAACCCACTACAGGGGAAGAAGGAGATCCTGGAGATGGTAGAACATATACCTGCCCCTGGGGAGTGTGGAATGAAGTCCTTGTTTTGCTTTGTTCGCATGTGCAGCTTTGGCTTTACCTAATTAACTGCCATTATCTCAAACCCATGAGTTTTCACACTATTACCCTTCCAATTCTCTCCCCCATCCTGCTGGGGGAGTGCAGGTGACTGGCTGTGCAGTGCTTAAAAGCCAGCTGTTAGGAAACATTTACTCATCCTAAAATATAAGATAGTAGTTCAATCGCTTGAGAGAGACTGAAGAAAGTCTCCCTGAACTTGCAGCTCTGAAGTTTAATCATATGCTAATGCTTTTGTTGTCTTCATCAGAGCAAATAATCCTAGAAATTTAAACATTGGAATGTCTTTTTTAAGTGTAGCTTTCACAGCAGTACAATCATATAGTTTTCTCTGTAACCTAACGATTAACTGATTCCATTTGAAGAACCCTGAAGAAAACCCAATCCACATCCATAATTTACCAAATGCAAATAAGTCAGCAAATTAAGGAATATGTTTGCAAGAAATGGACAACCACAGTTTGGAACATCCAGAAGATCTTGAGGATGTCTTCTCAGTCATTAAAATGCAGATACAATCAGTTCAAAGTCTTCTGAGATACACTCACCTACCTCCCCCCTAGAATGTTTAATTGCCACCTCCCCACATAAAATGCTATTAGTTTTCAACTTCTGCTTCAATTATCCCATCTTACTCTTTTCTTCCCTTTGCTTCCATTTTCACGTCCTTCCTACTGTAACCCGTTTCTGAAAAGCTCTTCTATCATCACTTAGTCTTCAGCTTTTTCTTAACCCAAGCACTCTGTACCGGCATTAATCTTCAAATAAAGTTGGTGAAGCTGAAATATATCTCAGAATGCAGGAGATGTAAACAAGCAAGCTTCTGAACGAACAATAAAGACACACTGTGCAAGAGAGATTGATAATGAGCAGTGGGGAGAAAGCTCAGCTAATGAAGATGTGTAATAATCATATTTTCTATTTTTGACACCTTTCCTCCAAGGAAGACTGGATCATGAATCCCATTTCCAATGAGATAAAACCAACAGAAAGGATACCAACAATTTTCAGTAATGCTGGATAAAGCACTTGGTTTTGGAGAATCAGTGCAAAGATGTGTAAGTTTGAGGTGAACTCTGGATTTGCAGATGGGAAAGAATGGTTACCTTTTCCCATATTCAGAAAGTCAAAAGGACTCTGAATACTCAAGTAGGCATTTCTCTATAAAGAATCCATAATGCCATCTCACCTGGGATTTACTTTCACACTCCTTAGTGTGAATGTAATACTCATTCAGTAAAAACAGATGGTCTACATATAATTGTACCTGGAAAGTCTTCATAATTGCGAGATCAGTCAAGGTGCCCCTTGTCAGAACCCCTCAACTAGTTTTCAGAACAATCTGGTGCTGACTACTTTCATGACTGATTTGCAGACAAAAACAAGTGGTGATGTTTTAAAATCTAATCTCTAAAGCCTTCTTTGGTTGCAAATGTTTTCCCCAACTAGAAAGTATACCTCACTGGTTTTCTATTAAAAAACAAGGCTAAAAAAATATTAGGAAAGGAATTCAATCCTATAGTTTCACATCACAATTATAAATATGCTCCCCTTAGTACAAGTACCGGGCCACATCAAAGATCCTGCCAGGCTTTCCTAAAATATATCGGAAGTGATGGTGCAGCCCATTCGCACTCTGCCTCAGGCCCCAAAGGAAGGCAGCCAAAGCTGTGCGTGTGCTGAAGACCACCTTACTTTTTAAAGCAACAATAGGTAGTGACTGTTCCCTCTAATTTTCATAATGCCAAGTGCCTCTTTCTCCTTGAACTTGCTCAACACAAGTGATGGCCCACAGACAGCAGAACCAACAAAGACAAAAGACTGACCAGGAACCCAGGAGAGGAGCATCTAAGGAACACTAATATTGTGCTTTTTGTTCTTTTCACTAATCCTTGGCTCAATAACAGTCCAATAAGATGTCCACTTTCTAAATATCTGTGAGCCAGTTCAACTCAGGCATTTAAGTTCTAAGTCTCAGGATGTTCGGCGAAAAAAAAACAAAACTCATCCTATCTGTCAGTTACTTACTGGGGGATGATATCAAAGAAAGAGTTCATAGGTGGGATTTTTCTAACTCCAAGAAACACAATCACAAAAGCAGAAATTAGTTATGTTTGGAAACAGAACTATAACTGCTGGCCAACATAATAGGCAAAAGAAAGCAAACCCAAACATCTCTGTTCCTTGCCATACCACTGCAGAAATAAGATGTCTGTTTATGACAGTCCTCAATATCACTGTATATTGCTCCAGACTGGTTTTCCTCTGGTGCACCAGAACCACTTCCTCCAACTGTGGCTGTCAAAGGTGGCTGTTAACTGACCACAGGAAAGACAACAAGTTAAAAAAAAAAAAATTACCAATTGTTTTTCCTCAATTTTATACACCTGGAGAAGGTGCTAAAATTATTTCTTCATTTCTGTTGGCATACCTTTAGATGTACAACTATTTGGTTGCAAAGGTATGAATGCAATTCTACAAAACCACGAGTCAACAATGCTTAGACAAAATCTGATTTCTGCTCTGAATTCAGACACCTGCCTCTGGTAGGTAGTATCTACAATGTATGCTTATTTCAGGAGCCATTTCCTTATTCCTTAAAACAATTTTATTCCTTTATCCTTTACATTTTGCATAATAAATGATTATTATTTGTTAGAAAGTGCACAGTGAACCCGAACTCCTTTCTTTCTCCTATAATTCCTGATTTGACGTCTTACATTTTTGGGATGGTGTCCTACAATTGCTTACCTAAAAAAACCCAACCAAACAAAAAAACAACACCCCCCACCAAAATAAACAAATAAACCCCTTCCCCCAAAAATCCCTTGTGCAATGTGACAGATTATAATTTTATTCCTTTAGAGTTCTAGTCCATTTTACCACCACCCTTTCACCAGAAAAATTCAAAATCCAGTGATTCATCTCATCTTCATTTTGCCTCCTGTGTTCCATCCCAGCATACAAGGTAACTGTAATCTGAAAAAAAAATCTTTCAAAATGAAGACAAGTATTTCAGAATGTGTCTTTTCTTTTGTTCTTTGATAGTTCTTTGATGCCACTTGGTCACTAGGAGGAATTAAAGCTGAAAGCTAAACTCTTCTGCTAGATTTCAGAGTGTGAGTGTGGAAATACCACTAACACTAATTTGTGCCTGGATATTCACAAAGATTAGCTAAATTTTGCTAATGCCAAATGCCTTTTCACAAAGCATGACTAGGAATCAGTAACCAAGACTGCTTACAGAGTGACATCTGCCATTTACTCCATCACTGATGCGGGAAGTCTTGTCGTTCTGATTCTCAGAGGATACTTCAGTTTAGTGAATAATACATTCCCTTTCCTCAAGTTACTACTCACCAGATAGACCATAGTGAGGTACTGCATGTGAATGGACACCTCAACCAGACACACTGACATGGATGTTCTGCTATAAAACTTCTCTATTTCAAGTCCAATAATCAGAGACTTTAATTTACTTTGATGAGGAAAAGCTAACTACAGTAGTGAAATCCCAATGGAGGATAGAAGGGAGAGAGTTGTAACCATCAATCTGCTTACCTCTCCATACTTTCGGTGAGTTGGCAAAGGGACAAGGCAGACTTCTCCCTTGTGCTTTCAGCACATATCCCATTTTGGGTAACTGAGTTGTAGCTGATGTCCTGGAGGAGTTCAGTTACCAACTGTTTATTTTCAGAAGCCCACAAGGGAAGAAGCAAAGAGATACAGTCAAAAAAACCCCACAAACCAACAGAACACACTCCACAAAAAGGTTTATCCCAGTTACAGGAAGATTAAAGCTGTTGACTTAAGATTTATGGGAAATGTGCAGCACTTGCTCAGGACAACTGTCACAGTCAAACAGCTGCACGACAATGAAACATGCACTTTTCAGAATGGAAGCAAAAACTCCTCCCAAAAGTAAAAGGTGTGATTTGATCTGCTGCAAGTCTTTATATAATATAAAGACTCACTGATAAAGTATTTGTGTCCTAACTTGAACTGTGACTCTCCCAGACTGAATCCAAGTTTTGACATAAGTTCTTGCTTTGGCATTTGGATGGGAAGTGGAACATGCGATACTGTAACTAATTCCAGCATCCTCTCCAGGAACCTGTTTTAAAAGAAGAGTTATCAGCAATACTTGCTGAACTTGTACTGAAAACGGACTTTACTTTGGAAACAAAACAAACCCTTGGAAGCCCAGCCCAAACATTTCAGCGCAAATCAAATGACAAAAAAAGTGTAATATGGGAAAAGGAACAATGACAAACTTTTTCCACACTTAAAAAGCTTTACACGAGCTTGCCTCACAATAACCTACATTCTTCAAAGCTTTCAGATGATTTATTACAGAAAACAAGGTAATTCCACAGTAAATAATTCTGACTTTTGTTCAAAATGCTCTAGCATTGCGGCACAGCTAAATCAAGAATCAATTAAACAAAACACTAATTCAAGTTCTCCAGAATTAAAAGAAATGGGGTAATAACAACCTATCAGAAGCCTTCATAAAAGCAAACTAAACAAATACAACCCCAACGACTAATACATTACTCAAAGGAAAAAAATGATCACTCCTTTTAATATCACCAAGAAAAAAATCACTGCAACAAATTTGCCTCATACAAATATGAATTTTATTTACAATTTTCCAAATTCTCAATCAAAGCCAACTTCTTAGTTAATGTGTAGCATTTCTCCTTTAAAACAAATTAAACATTGTGTTCTTTTTACATCTGCAATATGGAGTCCATAGGTACATGCTATTTGGGGCATCTAATGGAACAAATTTTGGTTATTATGTGTGTTTAACACCAAAGGTATTCTGTGAACTTTCTTCAAAATTTGTCTGCCTCAGGGACAAGCATTTCTGTAACCAGTTTCTAATGACAACTAGTTATGAAGGTTTAAAAACCCAGTATTTCATACCAGGACATACCGTTCACATATATTTCAGGGTGCGTTACCATGTTCCTATTGCAAAGTTGCCTGCTCTAAAAGCAATGCTACTGAAATCAGACTAAAGATTGCCCACAGATTTAGATATTATTCAATGTGAATAAAAATGGCCATTGATGACTTTTACTCGAGTATGTGTAATTATGGGCCAACCTGTACCTGATCTGGTACCAGCGTGATGTGATCTGTTCTGAAACTTGAAACCGCATGGGTCATTATAATAAAATTTTTTACAACTGTATTGCACATAAGATTCCTCAAAAGCACAAATCTACATAATTGTGTCCTGAACTCAGAATTTACCTGCTAACTGTCAAGAAAAAAATCAACCACCTGTTAAAATCGCTTTTTTTTCTCATCCCAGTGTCTGTGAATGAAGAGAAGAGGGAGAAGATATGTACACTTTGGAATCCGTTCAATTGTTTGTTTCTTCTGCATGTGATTTGTACTTCAGAGATGAGGATTTAAAAAAAATAAAAAGCCAGACAGACCTTGGATTTATCTTTAAAAGTACCTCAAAAACATAACAAAAATTCAATTTAATTTTGATACATATTAAAATTTTAGTCAGTTCTGCCCGACAGCATAACACGACAGAAATGCACAAGACTTTAAACATGCTTTAAAATGACATTCAACAAAGTATTTAAAATTTAATAAATAGCATACAATCACACACAAATACATTTCATACTGGATCTTTAAGCCTACTGAAAACAGACTGGCAAAGAATAAATAAAACAGTAGTTGACATTTTTGTTTTTAAAAGGTGTAGTTTCTTGTTGTCACACTAGTAGCCACATATTAACCTGCTTATCACAAAATTGGAAGTTATGAGCTTTCTTTCTCACTGATCTGTTTTGCTCCAACATGTAACATCATAAAAAAAATACACTAAAAGGGATTTAATTTTTTTTAAACAACCAGTCTGCAACCAAGTAAACCAGTTTTTAAATACAACGAATAAATAGGGAATTAGTAAAGCAAATTCAATTGCAACAAAAATGCAACACCCCAAGAAAAGAGCCATGGAAATATATAGCCATTGCAATATTAGACAATAATAGTACTTAAAGTGATAGTGCTTGTGCACTAAGCTCATTAGAGACCTTAATATGATTTTAGTGCAAATCCCTTGAGTCCAAACAAGCTTTATACCCTACAGTATTAGGGAAAGATCTATTACCAGTTGGAACTTATTCTGTAGTGTATTTGTACATATCAGATATTTAAAGAACTAACACGTATTGTAATATCTTCGGCCCTTTTTTACTTCAAATCGAAAAGACTAATGACTGGGGATTTTACATACAATTTGGCTGTACCATATTAGACTGCAGTTTAGGAAAGTCAGTGCTATAAAAGCTTTTTTGCCATCAGTTTATCTCTTATGTCTAAATGTCATATATCATTGCATTTTGTACTTCTGAAAGAAAAAGAACGCTCCTGGAGAAAGTTTCTCCTCCCTTTAAATAAGTTCACATTATGATGAAATTTAAGAATATTTAGACAAAGTGTTGTATAAACTCAAAGAAAAGTACATATTTTACATTAACAATCCTTACCAGTACTTAGTATATTAAGTTACAAGTATGTTGGCAATAATACAACAGAGTCAATTCCTAAATGAAAAGAATTCTGTACAAATTCTCCTGTTAATATGGGGTTAAACAGGCAGCCAAATGAGTCTTGAGCAGCCGTGTTTCTGGTTTGAACTACAGTACCAGGATAAACTAAATTTGAAACTAACTGGGAAAACTTCGGTTTAAGCAGTAATCTGATTATACTGGATACACACCGTGTATTCAGAGTCATTAAAACGTTCACTCTAGAAGTTCCATAACGTCATCCAGTATAAGAAAAGTTTAATCAACCACACAGGCTAAAATAGTTTTAACATACTGTTGTCCTGGATTTTTTAAAACTAAAAACTAGTTTTAACTGTGAAGTACAAAACAATGACAGATATTGCTCCAACTTGTACACAATCTTTCCTAAACAATCCGTACCTAGCAGAGTAATAATGCCTCATCGTCACTAGTTTCATTTTTCACTGTTGCCTCTAAGCAAGTGTCGGGTATCTGGGCAGTGTGTACGATGCCACAGCTCTCACAGGGGCCATCTCGACTGCATGACCTTACACCGTGATGTGTTGCACTGTAAGGCTGTCTAAGCCCTGGTCCTTGATCTGAGCTGAGATCAAGTAGAGGTCTTGAACAGTCATTCATGTCAAAGTCTGATGCTACATCAGAGACTGGAATTAACATTTCAACATCATCATCCTCTTCTCTTCCACTTACCCCATTATCAAGCTGTCTCAAAGGACTTTGGTTCTGATTCACTGAGCTTGATCTCCCTAAAGTGAAGCGCACCCAGCGCAAGCCTTGAGTCATACGACTGAGTGCGCTTGAAAGCTGGTGACGTGCGGGACTTGTGCTCGGGGGCTCTACACTCGTCACTTCTCTTCCACCGTCTGTGTTACTGCCATTGCCACTCTGAGCAGAGGAACTCCCACACGCTCCCACTGTTGCTTCTATTGCTGTTGCAGGAGGGACTTTTTGAGGCAAGGTGGCAGCAACACCACCAACTGCTCCTGCTGTGTCTCTTCTTTCATTTTCTGTGTCTGTATCATCAGATTCAACTGAAAATAAACTTCTGTGAGTATTATTTCTTTCGGTTTCTCTACTAGTACTTTGGTTGGCAACATCATCTCCATCTGCTGAGACCAATGCCAACGATCCAGAATGGCGTGACCTTGCAAAATTAAAAATTCGATTCCAAATATTACTTGATCTGCCAGCAATAGGAAGTCTGATTGAGGTAAATCCAAGCTGAGATCGTACTGCCAGCCTCAGGTTTTCCAGAACTGAAGCCTAAATGGGAAGACAAGCAACAATCAAGTGTTAATAGTATGTTGGTACTGTTCTAACAAAGAAGGAATGATAATGGTTGTGCAAAAAAGCCTATAATCACGAAGTAAAATGTAGAGCCTCAAATATTAAAACATGTTGCATCATTAATAATAAGGATCTGGTACATGTAGCAATACACTATTTTAAAAACAAAGTGGGCATGACCGAAGTCTAGGTTTTCTAGAGGAAAAAAATATTATGAACAGACAAATTAAGTGGATATGCATACAGAAGGGGAATAAAAGGGCAATGATGTACATATAATATACTTTTCTGCCCCAAACAAGGATCTTTAAATAAAAGCAAAGTGAAAAGCAAGACACTATAATCAGGATATGCTACAACAACAGACCCAGTACAGCAGGCATACAAGATCTTTTACAAGTAATCTTACAAGGAAGGTAAAGTACTCATGTGAATTTTAAAGAAAATCATATATATATAAAAACATGCCTCAAAACGATTAGAATTTAAAAAAGAAATATTTCGAAAGATTTAACAGAGGTGACCACTTTTCCGTAGCCACTACCATATAGCTGCCTCAAAGGGACTAAATTAAATATCTTCTCCAGCAGAGGCTTGTAGTTTGATTTTTTCTACTCTGGCACAACCAGTTAATTCTAGTTTCAAAATGTTTTAATGCCTCTGTTTAAATAAAATTATCTTATGTGTTCTAAACCATACATTTTCCAAATTCAGTATGTATTTTCTAGACATTTAGTTATAGAGGAATGCATGCCTGAATTTTCCTCTTTAAAACTTCATTTAACTTTTCAACTGTCAACACAAACATACTAACGCCTTTGACTTGCAGATTCCTTTACTCAACCTTACACAGAAAACATTGCCTCAGCTAAGTAGCTCAATTCTTAAATAGGGTAGAAGATCTGCCAGATGCCCACGATTCTAAAGATATTCATGAATGCGTTTAATTACAGGATAAAGTCCATATTCAAAACTTTTAATGAAGATTATGGCAAAAATAAAGAATATTCTTCAGAATAGCCATTTTTCCCAATTAAACCCTGAACATATATGCATATATTTCCCTTTATTTACAAACACTTCAGTGGTCTCATGCTGTGACCTTCAGCTCCCTTCCACCTTCCTTCAGACAATACAACACAGTATCCAAACAATACCTCATGCACAACCTACCTCCTCCCTTCCAAACATTCACAGGATGGCATTTAAATTCAAGCATATAAATACATGTGTTCAGCAACCTTACTTTCAAAAGCTACTGAAGAGACTGCTACTCACCCTCAAAAATCCAGCCCTGAAGGCATGTATCAATTTTAGACAGAAAGCATTACATACAATTTAGAGCACCCAAGATTCCTCTAGCTTGAGAATTCTAGGAAATTTGAACTATCTTCAGTCCTACTGAGATTTGCAATCTTAAAATGTATATATTGCTCAAAACAAGCAAAGTTGAACACAACTTAATACTGACTCTCCCAACACTTAACTGTATTAAAAACTGGACTTTTATAATTTATAGAATTCGATTTACATTGCCTTGAGCTTTTACTTTTACTGATGTTCTCCGCTCTGAAAAACAACGTTTTTAAATCATGCAACTTCATTGATTAAACAGAATTTTTTATCATGGAAGCATCAATGACTCCAGAATGACTTTTTATCTCTTTTAAAGGCGATGGCATGCTCACTATGCTAGTTAATTGCCCAGTATAGCTACTTCAGTTTTCAAGGCCACAAGTCTTATTTGAAATACTGGTCTTCATAGTGGGAGTTAAGTAACATTCTTTCACTGCTCAAAACTACTGTATGTGCACCAATATTTTTACAGAGTGTTGAATCACAGTTACAGACAATGAATATTTTGTTGTGTTTAATTACAAAAGATTGTCATATAATTCCATTACACTGTAATTCTGAAAAATAATTTAAAATATATACAAAGCAACAGTGGTTAATTCAAGTCAAACTAAAGATAAAAGAAAATTTTAGTAATTGCACAGCTTTTTAACAGATCCAGTACCAAACTCTGACTGCCACTACATGTCTGGACTTTCCAGAATTATTCTAGGAGGAGATTTCATTTTCGTAAAAAACAAGATCACCTTTGTGAAGTTTCATGATGAAAAATGGATCTGAGCTCGTCAGGTATTTCTGAAAATCTTATTTACTGCACATGTTGATGTACACCAAACCTGAAGTGCCCCACACAGGGTAGGGATCTGCAGGAAACACTGGTTTGTTCACAGTTACCTGTACTAGAGGACTTGCACATCTTGTCATGACAACTGCACTCTCATTATTGACTTCCTAGAGCTAACCCTGCCTAAAGAGGCTTGTGAGCACAGATCCATCACAAACCGGCGAAATTTAATTTTGGAAAAGAGGACGGCAAGTCAAATTTGCAAAAGAACAGAATCGTTTTGAAACAGAAACTTCTTGATCTTTATCATAAACACAACTATCCACCCAACAAGACTGAGGGATTCTACAGTGTTCATTATAAGCATTTATTTATAAGTTCATGAACGAAGTTTAGTGCTAATGTAGCTACTGAAAAATCTTTACAATATCTTCTTTCTGACACATTTTCAAAGCCTCTCATGCAAACTTTTCCTTTGCAGCAGATCACAGCTGCTTGTGACCATGTATGCATGAAAGAACCATGTAATGGTCTTGTAACTATTTTCTTACATGTTCAGCAAAATTTGCTAACAGTAAACTTTGCTGTATTAATTGAAACACATAATACAAGTTAATCCCAACTCTAATATTGCACAGCAGGATTCTTAGTCTAGGACTTTTATTTCTCAGAGGAGCTTTGTAACTTCAAAGTTGTTTTGACAGAAACCTCATTCATTAACCAAGTTAAGAATTGTGCTAATGATCAATCTGAGAATCTGGATGACTAGACACTATTAACTGCCATTTACTGGCTTTTACTTTGTTACTTGTTCATGTTAATTTTATATGATATTACAGCCTGGTCTTTTCCATCATCTTTTCTTTGCCAGTAGGCACAACTGTATCCAAGCACACATGCACTGTGGATATCAACTAGCATTCTGCATTAGAAGTTTTAGTTCTTCTTTGAAAAATTTCCAAGTGCTATCTTGTAGTCTTAACTTACACACCATTAAGAGAGAATATACAATTTGATCTACCAATCTACTACTTTTCATGCAAGAGGAGTCCTATAGTGTGCATTATAGGCATTCATTATCAACAGAAAAGGCCTGCAAAGAAAATTGTGTGGTGTTCCTGTATCGTGATTTTGTCCAATGGCTAATCATTAGTGTAATGGTATTGACTTGAAAGGAAGAAAAGGAAATGCAGTAGAACAAAAGAATGCAGATGAAAGTTAAAATATCTTTATTTTGGTCTCCTTAAAATTTAATCATTTGCCTGCTATTTTGAAAGCTTACCTGATTTGGTGAACAAACAGGAAAATCTTCAACTGGTGGAATTAAACCCTGGGCAATTAATTGTCCATAGGATGGAGGAGCTTCTCTTCTTAACAGCTCAGCCTCAACCCTTGACAAATGAGTTTCAAATGATCTTTCAAAGAGAAAAGAAATTTCAGAATATATAAGACACTGATTTGTATATATTTTAAGGACTAAAAGTACATCAGACTATTATAATCTGAAATTATAAATTTCAGCAGAAGTTTTGCTAATTTAATTGAAATTTAATTGACAAAAGATATCCAATATGTCCTTTCAGTCATTCCTATGGGTCTGTCCAGCTGAAATGTGAACAAAAAAAGCAATCCAAAAATAAATTCCTTAGAAAAACAAACAAAAAAAACAGCCCAAAAATATGGGCTAAATATAAAATGCACCATGAGAGATGTTCATATTACTTTATAAAAACTGAAGAATACACAATCCTGGTATGAGCTAGTCTACAATACAAGATGACAAACATACTGTGAAATACAGAACTGAAATATCAATTCCAACTTAATTAATTGCAGTTTTTCCCCCCACTTCCTTTTTGGTAACAACATCGGAAAGCTTAACCCTCAGTAGTTAAGAGATCAGAATATATCCTCTTTTCTTCAATGAGAGAGTGGTCAGTCACTGGAACAAGCTCCCCAGGGAATTGAGTCATGGCACCAAGCCTGTCAGAGTTCAACAAGCATCTGGATGATACTCAGCCATAGGTCTCAGCAAGGTTTGGTTTTAGATGTCCTGCGAGGAGCAGAGAGTCAGACTCTAGGTTCCAACTTGAGATACTCTGTGATTAACTAACCTCTTTTTACGCTCAAAGAAAAAGGAACAACGTCTTTAGAAATCACACGCAACAATGTCTGTATGGTAATAATGCTGCTTAAAGTACAACCAAAGAAGTTACAAAACCATTTAATACATTTGAACTCTCAAGACCATCTGTTCTACTTACCTTCGCTCAAACATCCTGAGTGAGTACAATTTACAAGTACATCCCAGTGCAATGACAAGCAGCAATCCACAAATAAGGCTCCCAATGACAGCTGCAGTTATCACTCTAGTGGGCACAATGACTGGGCAATTCTCTTCATCGCTGCCATCGCCACAGTCATCTTGAGAGTCACAAACCCAGCTCTCAAACACACAGCGGTTATTTTTACAGTGAAAATTTCCTGGTTGACAGAAGAAACAATTCTTTTCATCTGAACCATTAGGGCAATGATTCTGGTAGTTGCAGCGGTCTGAACGAGGGTAGCAAACACCATTTCGAGAGCAGGGAAACTCATCTCTTTGGCACATGGTGCAGTTGGTTTCATCTCTTCCATTTGGACAGTGCCAGTAGCCATCGCAGCGTTGCTGCTCTGTGTAGCAACCCCAATTTCCACCGCATGGGATTTCCCAGGGCAAACAGAAGCCATCTACTTGATACGTTGCATTGAATCCTCTTGCAGCATTCACTTTGTCAGCACAAAAATGCACTCTTATCTGCCCTGAGGATGAAACAACTGTGAGGGGAGCATGAGAGTCAAATGCTGTTAGTACACGCAACAGCCTCCGTGGATTCTCCTCTAATCCATCATATATTTTGACATAGTCTCCATAACCTGTACCATCAAGTTTGAAATCAGTGAATCGCAAGATTACTTTGCGATGATCACCAGTGTCTATCAGCCAGGTGCAGTTGCTGCCAGGTGGATAGAAGTCAGGATAGTTGGGAGAACTGAAAGTACCATAAAAGTATTTTAACCACTGCCCACATGTTGGCACAGCACAGTCTATTTCATCTCCTAGGTCAAGACAATCAATGTTACCATCACATTTTAAAGACTCTGGAAGGCAAGTGTAAAGCTTGGTGAAGCGGGAAAGACACTGGAACTGATCGGAAGCACAAGGTTGAAAGGAAGTAGCTGTTGGAGGATTAGCTTTGGCACAGATTTCTTCGTCCGAATTGTCTCCACATTCATCCATATTATTACATTTCCAACTTTCTGGAATACACTTCCCATTAGCACAATGAAACTGGTCACAATCACAACTTGGTTCATCAGATTTACCTGAAAGAAAAAAAAGAAGAAATGTTAAAGAGTTTAGCACTTCAAGGTTTGTGTTGCATATTCATTTGCTGCATCAAGTACTTCAGAATGGTAAACCAACTACTTGAAGTCTCTGCAAAAAACGGCAACTTTCAGTAAATTTCAGGATAGAACAGTTTCTTTGAGTCGAAATTCCATCAGCACATCTGCATGAACTTACCCTTAATTGCTTCCAGTCAATTAACTTCAACCCAATTAAGAAAACAATGCTAATTTACAGTTATTGAGAAATCTGACTTTTGAAGTGCTAAAAATAAGTTAGAAAAATAATGTTTCTCTTCTCTGTCATTCAAAATACAGAAACATTTTGTGCTGCAGTATTGGTTACCTCCTCAAATTCTTTTCCATAAAAGCAGTCAGACTCTCTTCTGCTTTCATAGGTTCTTATTTGGTACCAAAGGATCTATGGCAATAGAAAAGCTGACAGCTGAAGATTACATATTATTGCAACCAAAGAGGAAACTGTGTCCTTAACTCTTCCCACTCACTGCTCCTGCCTCTCCTCCAGTAAGTGAGAGTGAAGCAAACACAGAGATGCATGCTTGCCTGAACAAAGCACAGTACTTTAAAAGTTAAGGATTCAGGTAGTGGTCCCAAAAATGTGGAAGTTTTATGGGGTTTTCTAGTCTGGTGTCTCTCTCTCTTTTTTTTTTTTTTTTTTAATTATTGGGGAGGGGGGAAATGTTGAGACAACTTTATTGAAGAAAATGTGGTCTACTAGCTACTACTACACTTGTAGCATCAAGGATATTTTTCAGGCCTTCACTTATTAGAGTTCCAACCATGTTAAACACAAAAGCATACCTGAGAGCCAAGGTAATTCAGCTCTCCAACAACTTAGCTGAGTTAAATACCAGGGTATCATTTTAAACCACTGTTATTTCTAAAAAACACAGTAGAGACTATATAATTTGCTATAAAGCAAACTGTCATGGCCAATCCCCTCAAAAATTTAAAAAACCATCTGCAATGCACATGGTCCTACACAGCAGTAATTCTAAATAAATCAGACAAATATATACCCATTCAAAGTAACACTACTCTTAAGGTTTTAAAAAGGAAACAGGAAAGACAGTATGATGAACTCACTAAAATCAAGATGTTCCCAGAAGAAGTACATTATCTCTTTTTTTTTTTAATAAGAGAACAATTCAGATTCAAATGAAGGTCATCTAATCAAATCACCTGCTCAAAGCAAGGCTAACTGAAGCTATTAGGCTCTTCAGGTCCTTCTCCAATCAAGTTCCAGTGCTTAAATATACAACATGGTAAAAGTCTTCACAGAGAGCTTGAATTTTCCTGGCTGCAACTAATCTGCTGTGATAGGTCAAGTCATATCATACTTCTGTTCCCCTTTTTTCTACTTTAGTGTATATTAGAAGGAATTAAGAATAAACACTTTTTAAAATAATATTTTTTTTAATAATGTGCAACACACTTTTAAAATTTCACAAATGCTAAGTTTTTAAAAAGTAAATACAGGAAAAAATGGAATCAACAGGAGTGATAAACATTATAAGTGTGTAAGTCAACAAATTTGGTGACAGTGAAAGGGAAGCAAAATGTATATGCTGGCAGTGATTAATTTACAGAAAATGTTCATTTCACTAAAAAAATGTGAAGAACAGATGTAGTATAAATGATACCATCTTCTTGTTCTGTTACACATACATACATATTTTTATATATATAGTACACTCACACACACATACACATGGTTCATAAAATTAGGATGTCAAATAGAACCTTGGCCTTAAATTCAAAACTTGTAAAACTGAACTACTAGACTTGTCCCACCTAAATTGAATGACTATGTTCCATAGGTGGATGTAATATAATAGAATATGTGTCATTAGATCTGTTCAATTACACTGATTACACTCTTAACTCAATCCTTCCACATTGCAAAACCCAGGAGAGGTTGAGAAGAAAGTTATAACATGGAGTTAAAAATATTGAAGGGAATACTGCAGTATCAAAACAGGATACAATTTTTTCCCTCTCTTGTCATATTTATCACACTCAGAAGTCTACCTGACTAATTTAACAAACTAATTTAACTCTGATGAAAACATTTAAATAAATCTCAAACTACGTTAAAAAAAACTTCTAGGTGCCTAGTATTATTGGTTTTTTTCTTCCCCAAATCATTCACTCTGCTTATTGCTACACTCATTGACTCCCACTTTGAATACTGAAGTTGTACATGGGAATACCTTAACTAATGTATATTTTCCCTAATTTCAATAAACCATGGAGTGATTACAGGTATTTCCTGTAAAGGGAATTATCCTGCTACAAGGAAATACTTCTTGAAAGATGAAACAAAAAGTGAAACCATAAAATAATTCTAGGTATCATTTGAAACATACCAGCAAAGTAGGCTAATCTGAAGCCTTTTCTGGAGATGCTGTCATCAGAATGAAACCTGATCCAAACATGATCCTGTGAAGAGATGTATGGTGAGGGAATGGAAGAGCCGCATGCTCTGTAGCCTTCAACATTCTTGTAGCTTCCAATTGTTAACCAATCTGAGCTGCACCGTCGAGATCCCTGAACATCGAAGTCTTGAAAGCTGAAAATGAGAAAAGGTCAAAATTGTCACTGAACTGGATGTTACACAACCAAGCTGATAAATTACTACACATAAAAATTGCAATTAGCTGTAAGTTTTTTTAGTATGAAATAAAAGACCAGCTTCTCTACCCCTGTAAGAACAGGACTTAACCTTGTGGTGATACTTTTGTATTATGAAGACAAGAACCCATTTAGTCAAACAAAATATTGCATCCACTACTTAAAGCAGCACAGTTTTTCTACAAAAAACAAACATTAAGTCTTCATATAAAAATAAATTCTGTTATTGAAGTTGCTCTTCTGTGTCTCATTTAATGATTTTATATATTAGTAAGTGGTTCTGTTTACCCAAATTCTATCAGAAATTTAGCTAATTCTACACTTATGACAATGATATGATTTGACATTATATATACAGTTAAATTGGTCAAAATTATGTTTTCAGGTAAGACTTTCTCCCAGCCGCACTACTTGGCTACTCAAACATTATATTATGGAATGCCACGGTATGGCTACACTATATCAAGACAGGCTGTCATGGTAATGAAGTGGGAAGGGAAGACAATCAGGGCAAAATGGGTCTGTACAGACAACAGAGAAGTTTATCAGAACTGAAATGTGAAATGTATGAATGGAAGAAAATGTGAAAGGAGAAAAATTAGTTTTATTAAAAATAAATAGTATGAAAAAATTTAGAAAGCGTTCCAGGAGAATTTCCTCTACACACTTTTAATGCAAAATTCTTATATTTCAGACACATTGAAAAGAATTCCAATAAATGAGTATATTGAACTTCTTTCTAGACACCAATTCTCCATCAGAAAACAAAGGCTACATGGCTGTGTGAGAGTAAATTAGATAAAAGGCGAGGCAGAAAACAGACAAAATTGAAACCCTTCACTTACAAGAAGGAAGAGAAAACTAGTAGATACAGTTGGCAGTGAAAAATGTCTAATTAGTACTTCTTCAATCCATGTGGATAAAATAGGAGCACTGTTACCTTATAGTAATGATCTCCCCTGGGTTGGCATGGATGTACCAGCTACAGTTAATTCGGGCAGGATACTCAGAGGGCCACCCTGGACTTGTGATTGTTCCACTTGGTGATCGAATTTGTTCTGGAATATCTCCACAAGCTGAAAAATACATATACATTGAAAGTAATTTGATTAATTCCATTTTTTAAAAGTCAATAGGACAGAGAAAACCTCCAACCCATCAGCACTAATTAGATTACATACTAATTAAAAAACCCCAACTTCTAAAGGAGTTTATAATGGAACATGTGAGCCAAAACAAGGTTTTCAACATTGCCAGTGCAGCAGTTCTTATTTATGTCAATTACTATGACAGATCAAAAAAAGATTATTCTATACAGACTTTGACAACTTTATAAAGTGAAAGATTTTGTATTTCATAATCTTACTTTTGGCCTTCACATAGATTCAGTTCAATTTAACCATTCATTTACACCTTGAACTGACAAGTGCATTGGAAGGTACAAAATAAATCGAAGCTAAATTATCAAGTAGCTGAAATTTCCAGTCTTAGGGCAGACCAAGTGTTTGACCATCTTTTAAATACCTGCCTCCTAGTTCTTGGCATGGAAATGATCTTCACACACGACTCCAAATGCGTGAAAGGCAAAGAGCACTTACTGCAGCACACTTCACTTATAGATATGAAAAGTTAGGTTCATAAGAGATTATTCTTAGGAGGGACTTGTGCTACTACTTCTCTGATAAAGGACTAGAAAGCTTATATTTATAGGTTAATTATATGCAACTGAAGTAACTCAGCCATTTGTATTCTTACTTTAATAGAGCAGCTTTCTGCATTGGTCTTAACTCAGCTGCTGTTCCTCTTACAGGACTGTTCTCAGCTCTGCTGATTTTAAGTAATGTATTTACTGGGTTTGTGGTTTTGTTTTCCTAGTTTTTCCCCTTAGCAGCCTTATATACAGCACCTGTCATATATCCTATTCACAACCTTCACATAACTAGGAAGTCTAGAATACTCTCACTGCAGAGCTTCAAATTATGAGGAAGTTTTAGTGGTCAGAAAACACATTAAAAATAATTGCCCACTGTGTTTTTATTTTTCAATTTTCTCACTGCTAGTTCAAAACCTGCAAGCTCTCAAAGTTTACTGGTAGCACAACCAGTTTACACACAATAGTTTAAACACAAGAACTATAACAAGTGAGAAAGCATTTTCATTATTGTTCTAATCACCAAAACCTTTTAGAGTTTCTATGTGATTAAAATAACAAATCAGAACTGATACAGTAAGCAACATGCTGAAAAATGAACTGCATTTAGAACAGTGCAGAAGTTGTAATAAAGTAATTTGTAAAAAGGTTATTTTCTTCTCTATTTTTACAATCAAGCTTTCAAAATAACTTTTCAATACTATAAAGACCTGAAATTATTGTCTGGCTCTAATACAATATGAAGTTATACTCTTAAATTATTATTAGTGCTTTAAAATATTCCTACATGGCATAACAAATACATTTCTAAAAATACGTTTAGAAAAAGACAAAAGTCCTGGCAATATGTCAGAATTTTGTGTATTAGCTTAAATACACATGCAAAAATAAAACTCAGTAAGTTTATTGCTTTCCTGTGCAGCTACAAGAGAACATCGCTTTAAATGGTTTTTCCCATTCTTCTTTTTAGAACTTTATTCATGGTATAAAGTATTAACATACTTTAACTACAGAGCATAGGACCTGCCCTTGTATCTAGGGACAAAAAAGTCACAAAATACAGAAAGACTGCACTTGAACATGCATCATTCACTTTCTTTTTAAATTTTGAGCAAACCCTATAGATGGTGCTCTAAGACCACGATATTTTGGAACATAGCTCCTGTGTAAATGATCTTATTATACTTTACATTTGTTCAGGTAAGAAACAGAAGGTATGGAAAGAAAAACTGGTCATTCAATTGTTGAAGTAAAATAGCAGTTTTAACTGTTTCAGAACAAAAATATCAAAAAATCTAGAAGGTATTAAACATTTTGTACCAGCCTGCAAATGCTGGTAAACATTTCCACATACTACTTGGTTACTACTGAAATAGTGCTCAGCTTAAAATAAGTTGCCTGCAGGTGAAATTTATACTACTACAACATTCACCTGCTATTAGATATTTACAAACTGACAGACATGATTTTGTTTCTGAGAACCTCTAAAGAAGCTTTTACGTTTGCCTGAAAAAAGGAAACGTTGCACTGAAATACACGAAAATGATCCATCCAATATATGATCATTCAGTTTTAGAGAGTTCACCCCCAAAAACTTAAACACGCTAAAAATAAAAGTACAGCATATGTCTGTGTAATAGGAACCTCCAAACACTGCTAGCAACTGCAAACTACAATGCAACCAGCTCGGCAAGTTCCCATGCTTGCATAGCACCCCCAACAACTCTCATCTGCTCAATCCAACCCCTGCAGCAGCACAAACAGTAACTTTTACCTTTACGCAAGTTTGAATGGAAGAAATTCTGCACTAAAATCCTGTATAACCAAGGTAATACTTTCAGAGAACCATGAAAACTCCCAGTTTTACTCAAATTCAGGATTTTTTTATCCTTTGTTTGCAGAACCAGCCATATCCCTATAATTTCTATAATTTTTTGTTTAAGATGGTTTTTTCTCTGTTTCCACTAAAGCTCACATTAAAGAGCTGAGGGCAAAATATGACCAGTTACAGCAGCATCCAATATGGAAAGAGAAAAGCAGACTTTGGAGGGCATGAGGAAGCAAGAATGATCACAGACACAAAAATACAGGGTGAACAACACTGTGTTAGTGCTGCAGAAGAGAGGAAAAAAATATGCTTATGACAAAGTGTGGTTTTAAAAAAAAAAAAAAAAAAGGAATGGACTTGAAAAGGGAATTACAGCTTCCTTAACTTCAGGTTAGCTACATATGCTAAATGCACTTGCATACTTGCCATATATTCATGTACTAAACATCTCTTACTTAGGAGACAACAGAAATCTTCCCTTCTCTTAAATGGTGTAAAAAGGTCAAGATCAACTGTGGAGAAGCTGCACTTCAGAAGTGCTGTCATTTTGAGAGAGAATAATTTCTCAGCAAGATTTTTTAAATCAAGGATAACCTTTTGAAATAGAACAGTTTTAAAGGGAATATACTTTACAAAGATAATAGCAAGCATTTAAAATCACTTCCTGACTGCCTAACCAGAATGCTTCTCCTAGACCTTTTGAAACTATAATGTAACATACACTTTATTCACCTGTTTGAAAACATGCAGAATGTGAGCAACATCAAGGACGTGGGATTGTAACCAAGGCAGATGCAGAAGTGAAACTAGTGAAACTGAAAAGCTTGCATTGTAGAAAGCAAAGACACCCAGTGATGTGTGTCTCAGACGTTCTCAAATCTCATGCTGGGGGCTGTAAGAGTTGGAGGAAGACGCTTCTACAGGGGTGTTGCCTCTGCCTACGTTCCCTTCACTGCCCTTTTATTCTTTAGTACAATCCTGCTCATCCATCTCCTACCTGTTTTAAACGCTTTCCTTTGAGAAACTTTATTTTGCTAACAATCTATTTGCAATTCTGTTTGTTACTCTGCTACTACTCTTCAGCACATTACAATACTGCAATCAGGACTGAAGATGTTTCACATACTACAGTGCAGAATAATGGTCAAAAGAGCTCTGCACATCATTTTCTGGCGTATGCAGATTTTCCTGCAGATTTTTAAAAATAGGTACAACCATTTCCTTCTCCCTAAAATTTGTTTACCGTCCCACATTACAGAACATTACCATAAACTACCTATGAGATGTTGACTGGTAAACAGAAGAGAGCCAGTGAAAGCTTTACCAAATACAACTAGCAAGTTATAACATGAAAATAATTAAGAAACCCATGCAGAAATTCTGTAACAAGATCTAGAGAAGTGAAGTACCTGTAGTAAGAGTGAACAACATGTCAAGGAAAAAAGTCACTTCAGAAAAGCAGGGAGAGGGAGATTAGGGATTTATCTTCACAGTAATGCCAGGAGATTAGTTGAAAAGATAAAAGAATTAGCTTTCAATGTGAACCACAAGACGATAAGGTATGCATTATATTGGACATGGTAAGGACATGAATGCAGCTGGATAAATGATCTGAAGGTGTTTAAAACAGCTTAGAGTAAAAAGAGAATAATATTGTGATAAAGTCTAAACCACGAATAAGGAGGGTAATTATTGCATTGTAACTCTCAGGAGCCACTGAAAGTCTTATTGGGAGAACTACAGGGGAAGAAGGCACAGGAATCTTTGCCTCCAGGACAAGCCAAAAAGCATTTTAAATAAAAGCCCTCTGCTCTGCAATACAGAAACACACTCAGCAAAAAGAAATAGGTTTTATATATATATACACACATATATATAAAAACTATATATATATATATATATATACATATATAAAATTGTTAACGAACAACTGTTTACACCAGTGCTGAAGCTGTTTAAAATGGAGAGTGAGAGGGGAGGCTGGGGAGATGGAGGAATTGGTTTTGCAATTGTGACAATTATGGCTCAACATACCTCAAAGGCAAACCTGAAAATATTTCTGAATTTTTCAGATTTGAAAGGCATAAACACTTTTCTCTACACAAGAGACAACATTCCACTACTGCTGCTGGTAGAAAAAGTATGCTTATATATTAGTGTATCAGTAACTTGGCAGATATAATTTACAGCAGAAGCATAAATACCAAAGACCACAGAGGTCTGTGCTATTAAAACATAACTTAGGAAGGTATGTCATATAGTCTTACAGCAGCAGCATGACAGGAAATCTACCATCGAGACAATAATTTCATTTTAAATCCTGTCTCGGTAAAAACTGTCCAAGAAAATCACTTGCTTGGTTTCAACACCAAGTGAAAGTTGGATTTAGAAAGATTAAAGGCCAGATGTCTTTGGTTCTATTTTACAGAAAGTCTGCTTGAAACTGTTCTGTTAAATATAAAGTTGTGCAGGTATGCTTGAAAAACACATAATTTACAAGTTCAGTAATATGTTTGGGGTAATGTATTTATTTAAAAGAAACTGAAAAAATCACGTCATTCATACCCATCTTTTATACTTGGGCCATGCACTTTTTAAGATGTACATACAAACAGCAGTAAGGAAAATGACACAGGGTTGGTCTATGCGCTTTCTTTGGGTTGTCATTAACAGACCATCCCCAGATCCATTATCTCAAAATTCCCCAGTGAAGAATTTGCACTTTATATTCAGACAGAAACTTTAGAGGGTGATATTTATTTTTTCCCATCTGGAAAGCTATTTTAGAACACAGGAACATCAGAGCTACTTTTATATATGTTTTCTTTTTTTTTTTTTTTTTCTTAATTTCCTTTTTTATTTATTTTTAAATGGATCTTTCCTCTCAGTAGTTAAAGGTCTATCTACCAGCTGCTGTTATCTTGCGTAGAAAGTACGTGTTGTTCTGCTCCTCTTGGCACTGCCTATTCAAGCATGCTGGCCAAAGTACTGGAAGCAGACTCAAAAATTCCATTCATCTCTTGCCCAGCAGATGCTTTTCTGCCTGTATTGCGACCTGTGACATGACTTTTGCAGTAAACAAAGGGGTGAGAGGTTGTTAAAACATACCCTGAAAGCTGCATAGCTAGATTTTAGGCTGTGTATCTCATACATTCCAATTCCAGCAACAATTGTTCCAACAGGGGCAAGTGGCTATGCTGATATTAATTATTTACAGTGTGCCATAAATGAACTATATATGATAGTTGATGCATTACTACTGTTAAAAAGCAACAACATTTTTCATGATGCAGCACAAGAATGGCTAAGAAAGGTCTTCTAAAATTAGACTTTTAACAGTGTTTGAGTGGTAAACAATGAAGGGGAAATAGAAAGCAGTAGGGTGTAACAGAAACCATCCACTGACCTTACATTTATCAAAAAACTTAACTGTGTGCACAAGTAGAATTATAATGTTTGAAGCAATACTGCAAGGATAACTACAGTGAGATATGCAAGCTGCTTTCAAAAAGGACAAGTTTGCATTTTGACTCATTTTAGAAGGGTGTGTGAAAATCAGTTTTGATTTCTAGGTATTAGCACCAGCTTCCCTATGGAAAGAATCAGGCTTGTATTCTTCTACCTGCTGAGGAGTGTTTATCTCCCCATTTGCACATATCCTGAGTATCTGCATCATAAAACACGCCCAGCAGCTTGGCTGATGCTGCACAACATCTGAAGAACAAAGACTGTACAATGGCCACACAGTCACATCACTAACACAGAGTAGTCCCGACCCCGGCTGCTGCCTGGAAGACGCCTGAGGCCAACTGACTGGAAGAGAATGCAGCAACCTTTGAGCAATGTGTGCTGCTTTTACACCCCATATTCTCCCAGCATCTCAGTCTCTCAGTTTCATGAGTTCTAAAATCTTTTTTTTTTCTTGTATTAAGGAAACTGTGCAGTCAAGTGTACACTAGTTTCAGTTACTGCTTCAATCTAATCAAGTGAAATGCATAACTCTTGGATTTACATTATTTGACAGTAGCAATGTCCAAAATTACATTTCAGTAAATTTCATTTCACAAAAACTTTACTGTTGAAAGAAAATATCAATTCAACTTAAACTAACTTTTCTCTTAGTTCAATGTTTGTATGGAAAAATAATTAAGCAGTCCACTTAGAAAGGCATAATCTGTTCATGAGCATGCAGGTATCAGTTTTATCTTATGAGAATTTTTCCATGTTCCAGTTGCTTCATTCCTTATTACATGCTGCAAAAGGCAGTAATAATTTTTATAGCCAAATATCTCTTCATAAGATACCAGGTGGCTTTCAATATTTACTATTTAAGTCATGCATGAAATTTAAACATTACAAAAAATGACTTACCCGTTGACACTCCTGAAATATGCACATTTTCAGAATGTTCTGCAAGAGCACCATTTCCTAAAATTAAACATAATGAATAAGCTAATTTCCAAGATAAAATTTGTAGAAATTCTTCAGATACCTTTTTACAGAACAGAAAGAACAAAAATGAAGCTATTTTAATTAATATTAAACATTAAAGGTCCAACATTAATTTATGGTAAAACTTACAAGAGAAAAACCAGAGAAAAGTTACTATACAATAAAAAACCCTCAGGTATTGCTAGTTTACTAGGAACAATTAAATATACTAGAAAGTTAAGGAACAAGAGACTGACAGTGGCAGAGTTTTGAGAAACTATCCATTTTAGATAGTAGACTTGTACGATTGTGCATCAAAAGCTATTATATTTTCATGAAAACTTTATTTCAATGCATCTTCCTCATCTCCTCTGGATCAAGATTTGTAAGTAAATGTTATGCAAATACAGACATCCAGGGGACTACAACCATCTATTTCATAATGAATTGCAGCCTATACCATTTATCCAGAAAGATGGCTCAAAATAGCAGGGAACCAGCTACCTTTGAGAGTTAACTCCCTGTGAGTGTTCACTAAAATTAAGTATACTTGTGAAGATGAACAACAAGACCCATGTGGTCACCAAGAGTTAGAGACAAAGAAGTTATCCCTCCAAATCCAATACTACTTTGTACTTCTTCAGAGTAAAAGCAGCCTGCTAAAGCAAATACCTTTGCTGACAGGTGGTAGCCCTGGTACACCAGATCAAGTTGTATTTGCGCACATTTCTCCCACTGAACAGATTTCTCCTCTCCTTTATTCACCATCCTTTCTTTGAACCTTTACAATAAATTTTTAATAAAATCTTTCAGGCATTTTGGGAGGAGAGAGTTACTTTGATAAATAAGCTCCTTTGAACATAGGCAGTGAATCTAAAATGTAAAATACATCACTAAGCAAATCTTAAAAACACAACTCTTAATCCCTCAAAGTTTTGTAATACTGAAGATTTGCCATGTCACACAGATTTTCATGCATGTGAAATCAGTTGTTGCACCAGCTTTTCAATATAAGTGTTGTATGTCTGGGTAACAAGAACCTTAAATACACAAAGAAAACACAAATTCCTTTTATACCAATTTAAAGGCTGTTACAAGTTGACCTAGAACATAATACACCTAAGCAGCCACAGCTCAGTGCTCCTCCACTGCAGTGGTTACAAATAAAATGTTTCAGAAATTGCTCACTGAGTTGACATCAAATGCACAAAGACATAATTTTTTACTTCTTAAAGACACCATACAGTTAGAAACCTGATGATCAGAATTTGTAGAAATACAGCAATTGTAATTTATTTATTTTTTAAAAAACTAAATTCCTTGGCTCTTGAAAGTGACGTTTCCCACTCCTTTTTCAATGTACAAATTTTGCTGCATATATTTACTTATCAGTTTTCTTTGTCTCAAATTAAAATAAAAAATCCACACCATAAAAACTCTCCTCAATGTTCAAAAGCCTGAAGTCTTTTAAAACAAAAACTATTTAAAATATTGTATTAGTGAGCAACTATTTTCCAATTAAACTATTTTCTAAGTAAAATATACTTCTAAGTTTTAAAAACCTGTTCTCCAAATAATTTCTCCATTTTGCATATCGCTGACATGCCAAGGAGTGTTGCCACTCTGATTTCATGCCTACAGTAACACTTAGCTCCCAATTTACAAAATAAGCATCTTTGCTGCAAAGCGATTTTACTGATTCCACAGAAGCACATCTCTGTTTTGTTTTCTACTATTTCCATCAGCATAAGGAAAACATTAACACATTTCAAGATCTTTTGTTTTAACCTAAAAAAAGCTTACTGATATTTCATCTCTCAATAGAGATTATAAACCTTTTTTTATTTGCAAAAAGGGGTATTAGCACGTTTAAGTGTATCTGCAGTTGTTACTGAACATTGAAAATTAATAGCATGACAAAAAAGAAGGAACTCACAAACATCTCGAAATATGAAAAAACTACCCAAAACCTGAGGTAACTATGCTGAAGACAGTCAATACCTGGGCACTCTACTGATGCCCCTAGAATCTGCATTCCTGACAAGCTCCCTATGCATAGCAACCGAGAAAACCCCAGAATACTAATGGAATTAGTTCTGATAAAAACACAGTAAGAAAACATGGAAAGATTGATGTAACAATGAAGTGATGGAAATCAAAGTAAAGCATATATATATATAAAATATTGACAAAAAGTATAAATCATTAATAATGAGAAGCATACTAAAAAGGGAATTCACATCTAAATCTGATACACACTGACCCAGAATTAGTGGGTTAAGAAAATTTAGAGCCAATAATCAAAGATAGACCACTTTATTATTTTTCATCTAAATATGCTTTACAATCCAGCAATTAATCTTGAGATAAAGTGATGTCACATTTATTGTCAAACTAACTTCAGTGATTAGTCAGAAGCAGCACTAACGTGTGATAATGAAGCCTCGTTTCAGATCCAATTCTATAGTATCAAAAAAAGTGGATTTTTAAAAAAAATTCTTTCCCTCCCAATAATCTTCCATTATACGAAAAATTAATCTGAGAAATCTCTCAGATTATTACTTCCTTTTTTTATTGGAAACTGTCAGTGAAACAGAGTGTGTTCAGATGCCATTTAAGTGTTATTAACTGCTGACAGACACCCTTATGAAATTTTTAGGCAGTGATCCTTATATGATCTGAACAATTATGTCACATATAAATTGAGGCTACTCGAATATCAATATGTCAGATAACAGATCAGTAATTTCCATTAAGATATGGGAACATAATTATCTTTGAAATTCCTATTAGTTTATTTAACACAGCAGAGGATGAGTTATGTAAAAAAAATTTTCTTAGGTCACCAACAAGCTTCTATATTTCTTTATGTTTTAAGGAAAGATTTGCTATTGATTTCCATTTCAACCTGAAGTTTTAAACTGAAACAGGTGTCATCCAACAAAACTTAGACTCCATATCAGTGGAGTATGACAACACAGTGCTGGAAGACACATACAGAAGCTCCTGCCTTCCATTCTATCTGTGAGAAATCAAGATTGTTTTTCTAAAACCAACATCTTCCACCTTTTTTTTCTGCTGACTTCTTAGAAGAGATCACTTGTGTAGTCAGGACTACTCCCATCTTCTTCACATCCTTTTATAAATATTTAGCAGAAATAGGCCACTTATTTTAAGTAGTATTAAAACAAGAAATGTTTGTTAACTTTAGCCCTGCAGCTAGCTAAGATATGGTCAGCAACTTGTATATAAGTTAAATTCAAATGGACAACGCTCAAGATAAAAACAAGCACTTAATACATTTTTTCTTAAAAACAAAAAAACCCCCAAAGGATATTTCCTAAACAGAATACACGACATGGTAAACTACTGGTAATCTATAGATAAAACAAAAGCATGGAAAGTATTTTTAATGGTTTTCTATTGATGTGCAGGAGTTTGTTGCCACCACTTGTGGTAATACCTCTAAAGATTCCTTGACTACAATACAAAAAACCCAGCCAAGTGGTTACTAAATGAGTTAAGGCTCTTGATAGACTGTTTTACAGCATAGAATGACCTTCCAATTTCTGCCTTTCTGTCTTTGATAACTTTAAAAATCTCTCAAATGTTCAAAGCATGGTTATGGTCAAAGTTGTTGATTCTGACAGATGCATCTGTAAAATTTTATTTTACTTTCACAGCACAAAGCCAGTCCTTTTGACCTTCACCATTTTTTTTCATTCCACTCAAATCCTCTGGGTTGCAATGCCACCTCACCTTATGATCAGGCAGAAACAGACAAGTAGCTCCACAGACACTTGAATTAATTCCTTTTGATTCATGCCTCACAGCTGGCTGACCACAGAAGAAAACAAAGCAACAGCCTTCAGGTTTTCCAGCACTTGGGGCATCTCCCCCCTACAAGTCTATATGAAACAGTGGTAAATTCCCCATATCCCACCCTGAAAAGCAAGACACCCTCACATCATCAATTCCCATCAACCTGGTCCAAAGTCCTACAGAGAGTCTGCAGAGGTGAACAGAATTACGCAGAAGATAAAAATCATAGCTTTGGAAGGTACTTGACTCAGTAACTACTTCTGAGTTTCATCGCAGGTAGGAAACTAAACACAGGCCAGGGGAGTGGGGCTGGCCGCAATGAAAAATGTGGCACCAGCAAACACTCCAACCAAACAGCAGAGAAAAAGAATACTCTCACACTTAAAAAACATGAAATACTTGGAAAAAGCAGCTGCCAAGTTCTATGTATTTGAAACCCAGACAGGAGCAGTGATGCTCAGCCTCACTGAGCATTATAGCAGAGGCTACTATAATGCAGTTGCCTTTGTTTTAGGATGACCCCCTACATCCATCCTTCCCCACAGCCTCACCACAGCTCTCTCAAAAATGGGATGAGTATCAGACTCAAAGGATTATTTGCATATAACTTTGGAGCATAAAACTGTGCCTACAGTCCTGATATGAGCTCCTCCTTTAGGCTTTACTCAAATTCATGCAGTTTTCAGAAAGGCAACCAGAACCCCAGGCTCCCATAATGAAGTGGCCCTCATAGTCAAAATATTCAGATTAAGAAAGACAACCTTCTGCACTCCAGATATATATATGAACTTGAATGCTTCGTACTAAGAACAAGTTTACCTAAATACTGACATCTGAGATAGCAAATAATGACTCTTCAATGAAGCCTCATTTTGATTTTGATTGACTAAAATTAGTAATACTAATTTAGTACATTAAAGTGATGCATATTGCAAAAGTACACACAAAAATCTGGTACATGCAACTTTGTCCACTGTGATTGTAAAAACAAATTTTTAATTTCAGTTTGACAAAACATCATATATCTTGGGATAAGTTAAATCCAGACTGTGTTTTACAGAAAAATTAAGTGTTGAAATGAAAAATCAAAAGAATTCACAGTGGCAAAGACCAATTTAAGGTACCTTTATTTCTGCTGTTACACCAAGTAGTTACTGTCCACAAAAAAAACCCCAACATTCATACCTATGTCCATTGAAGTTAAATTCATCTTTATCAAGATTAAGCCTCTGCCATTATCTTTAACAGCCAAATTACAATCCCCCTATAAATAGAACTGTATAAATTGAAGAACTGCTGTAACTGAACGGCTGTGAAAAGTGAGCCTTTTCTAAACTACCTTGAGTTAAAAGGTACTGTGGTACATAAGCAGACTGGACAGGATATTTTTCTTGAACTACAATTATCAGGGACAAGAGATCAACAACACTTCCTCTATATAATGTGTTTCTAAACACCCTTTACCGTGGTACGTGTTCAACCTGCTTTACTTTACACAATGTATTTCATGACCAAACTTCCTTTCTTCATCCCACTCCCAAAATTCCTTTGCACTCTGTACCTTATGAGGGGTAAGCTTAACTTGTTTACTCTGCCTCTTGTCAGCTGAAGTTACTTTGCAATAATCTTCACCAAATTTTGCTTCTAACTGACCAAATGTGGATGATCCCACCAAAAAAAAGGTTACTATATGCTTTCATGAACAATTTGGTGCTGCCTTCCATATCCCCTCACTAAAAAGTGATGGTCTAGTTAAAAAATAACAACAATATCCTTCTTCATCTATAGAAATGGGAGTTGGTAAGATACATGATGTCTCTGCAACATTCCAGGCTTTTGGGGAATGTGCCCTTCTGTGACCACATTTTGAGACAGTACCAGCCCACTTCCTGCAAACACCTAAGCGCAGCTGTGCAGAAACAAGCTCCCCCTGACGATGCCACTCTGTCACACTGAACCACAGCAAGGCTCCTCTGCTGAGTCTGTGGGAGAAAAGCGGGCTGCTGCCCACCCATCATACCTATGGACATCCCTAGTTGTGATGTTACATGTAGCTCAGAGCAGGGCATGCAAAAGATCAACAGAAAAACAAGTACTACCACTGCCCTTCAGATAAACTACATGATCTTTAAAGGTTCCTTCCAACACAAACCACTCTATGACAAAAACATTTCTTCAGTATGTAACCAAAAATACTGTACTGAATTATTTACATGTAGGTCACATGCAGTTAATGAGCTAAAAAAATTAGATCGGAGCCTACTCAGACTTTTTGGCTCATCAATTACAACTTCATCTCCTGAACACTTATATTTGTCAAACTACTGTAAATTTAGAATTAAATGCAACAGCTGCAGGAATTTAATGCTGTAACAACTGCAGAGCTACACATCCATAGGTATATGGTCATACTGCAGCCAAGCTCTCCTGTTCTGCAGAAGGAGCAGTATACTGAGTATGCAACTGAGAAAAAACACTTTCTGTAATCTCAGATGAATGAGGTTACAAAAGGCACTAGACTTGTTCTGTCCTCCTTTACAACCCAGAAGAGTCTCTGAGAATATACTTTTTGTACTTTCTTTTTTATCTCTGCAACATGTGTTCTCCAACCACTGCTAAACCGTATTACAGAAATTCAGATTTTGCCTTCCTCAGAAGACAGGAAGAGCTGCATGTGAACTTCAAATTACAAGAGGAAAGGAACTGAAAGTGGAGCAAACAGTAGAGAAAAAAAACCCAAACCAACCACAGTCTAATCATTTGAAACTTACTTTCCCAGAACAGTCTGTGAAATAAAGAGAATTATTGCTACAGAGAATGCTTCAAATTAAGGTGCAGCAGAGCTCAGAGCACACAGTCCACTGAAGCCAGGCAACCATTTGCTACATCTCTATATCCAGTAAAAAGGCAAAGCAGCAATATCATTCCCAGATTTCTACAGAAACCAGTCACAGCCTTTACAGGTATCATTTTATTTACCACCATTTTATTATTTTCAGCCTTCTGATGGCTTAGTTTGGAATCACTACATCCCTTCAATTAGAGATATGCACAAAATAAACTTCGTTTATGCACCAATACATATTTAGATAAAGTTCTTGGGATAAGATTCACAATTCTCAGAAATCTCATATTTTCTTGTCTTTTTTAATGTAGTGTACTGCACTTTGACCACAAGTTTTTGTCTGATACGCAGCTACTGCTATTTCCTTGACAAAAGGACACATGTAATTCAAGCAAAAGGCCATAAAAAAAGCACCATGAGAAGCGACAGTACTGACTTTTAGGCATTAACTGATCAATAATCTCCAGTTTAGCTGCAGAATCCTCCCAAGAGTTATTGACAAATTTTGTATTATTTATTTTTAAATCAACATTTTGGCATTAACTTGTTAAGTGCAGGGTTCACCCCTACCCCCACCCCCCCACCCCCGCCTCTTATTTCCTTAAAGTTAATTACTGGAGTCATAGGAATTTCAGGTGCTCACTTGTAAAGCAGCATTACATTGTGCAGCAAGATGCAAATTCTCCTTTACGTAATAGATAAATTAAACAACCATTTCTTTTAACACATGCAATACACAGAAACACTGAGGGAAAGCCTTACTGCTGTGCAATCAGAATTCTCTACTAAAGACAAGCAGAGCAACATAGTGACAAGATTTATTCAAAATCCCTATAACAGAAAAACATCTGCTACAAAAAGAAATACAGTAAATATATTTAAAATTTCAAACAGTGAAAGCAGATGTTCACAGGAAATAAGAAAGTGTTATATACTCCAATACTACAATGGCATAATTAATTTCTTTAATTAATAAAAGAATAAAAATTACTAACAGATGAAACTATACTGAAATAGTGGCTTCTTTAAATGTTTAATGATATAAAAGCAAGTAATAACCACAAAATTTCACTGTAAAAGCAGATAAAGCACAGAGCTTGTTTACAATACCCAATGCTGTTATTTTATGTGGTACCATTTTTATTTTAGGCCAACTGTGAGGCAGCTTTATTTAGTAAACTAAGACAAGAACTAGAGAATCAATTCTGCAATGGAATAATTTTATGTAGGTTTTTTATTTTTATTTTTACTTTCTACAGTATCCAGTACCTAACATTTTGTGCTTAGACAATTATTTCTTGGGTATAAAATAATGGGAATGATGCTGCTAAATGTCTGCACTGTATACTTAAAACATGCTGTCCAGTATTGTTTTCTTTAAATCACTCCCTCAGTCTCACACAGTCCTTTCCTCCTCATATAGGGACTTTAAATGACATGCAGCTGTATAACACCTTTGAAAAACAGGTCTTTATTCATTCTTGGTGAGTAAAAGATTCACAAAATTTCCAAATCTGCATGCGCTGTACAGAGCCTACACTCAAAGTTAATCACTACTTTAATGAACAACACACTTTCATTGTTAAAAATAGCAATAGGGCCACGAAGATGATCAGAAGGCTAGAGCATCTGCCCTTTGAGGAAAGGCTGAGAGCTGGGGTTATTCAGCCTAGAGAAGTGAAAGCTCTGGTGTGACTTTTTTGCAACCTTTCAGTACCAAAAGGGGCTTAGATAAGAGAGCTGGAGAGAAACTTTAGACAAAGGCCTGTAGTAATAGGACAAGGGGTAATAGCTTTAAACTGAGAAAGCAGGTTTAGTTTGGATATCAGAAGGAAACTTCACTGTGAGGGTGATAAGGAACAGGCTTCCTAGAGAAGTTGTGGATGCTCCATCCCTGGAAATGTTCATGGCCAAGTTGGATGGCATTGAAACTATATGATCTGTCAGGTCCTTTCCAACCCAAACTATTCTATGATTTTATAATCCTAGTAACACTGAATCAAAAATTCCTTTAAGAATAATATCCTACTACTCTTACATTCTGTAGCATTGTAACATTACCCCCACACCAAAAAAGTCTGCAGTCTTTCTTCAAAAACTGACTATTATAATACATACTCTAAAAATCTAAGTTTACTCCATCAGTGAATGCTTTAATTTTGAAGAATATTCAGTGATCAGGTCATTACAGATCTATGAGCTTCTTTAACAAAACATAATACATCCTTTACTCCTTATAATTTTATGGTGTTAACTTAGGACTTGTCTACATTAGTCATTTATTTCAGGTAAGGGGCATGCTTTCTGAATCTCCTGATCCTCTCTACCTCCTGTGCTTCAGTTTATATTACGCTGTGGCCTTGAAACCATCAAACTGGACTTCTTTTAGATGATACGCTCCTACTTGTAATGGGTGCTCAGTTTTTTGGGCCCCACCAGAGCTAGTCCAAGGAAAACCCCTTAGAAACATACACAGCACAAACACACATCTTCAGGGTAACTTGTTTTGCTCCACAAATCTGCTCCTGCCAGGCTGTTGGATGTGCCAACGCAGACCCAAGCGTGCTCTCTGCTCCCCACAGCTCCAGTGCTGCCAGGAAGGCTCCACCTCAACCTCAGGCATAAGCTCAGCTTCACAGTCATTTAGTGTGAGCAAGACCAATTCTCATTCCAGATTCATTAAGCACTGCACAGGTTACTCACTAATACTACACCAACGGTGAACGCTGTCACAACACACGAAAGAATTTCCAAAATTCCCTATCACCTGAGATGTTAGCATGATGCAAATTTAACACACATGCTGCCAGCCAGATGATGCTGACACATCAAACAAACATTTGGAAGATGCTGCTGTTTACAACTGACTCACATTCCTGCTCTGTAGCTGTGGCTTCCCAGTCACTTTCCACTCTTTCTTGTCCCTGGAGCACACAGTCATTAAAATACACAAATTTTAAAGTAACAACTAAACTAATTTGACTTCAGAAAAGGATTTTTGTGTGAAAATAAAAACAATTAAAGCTCCTCAGTAGTAGTTTTAAAGAGCAGGGACAGAAAAGAACCTGACATTAGCTTTTATTCTCACTCAAAAATTCCCCAAACTATTTATAGACAGTTCTAATATACTTGGCAGCAAGCAGTGGAAATTGGAAATCAAGTAGAGGCACTGGCTCAGCTTCAACAAGATTCCTGAATTTAAGCACATAAGTAGTTCTATTCATGTCAAATCCTGCACTTCTACTCAGCCAGGTATAAAGGAGGTTACCTTACTGACCATTGCCTGCAAGTTGTACGTGTTCTCAGGTGGTAATCTAATACAGCATTTCAGATTAGACAGAGTAGAAAAACCCAGATTACTAAACCAAATTAAATAGATCAGAAACTAGGGGGGGGAAGCAAGAGAGACTATGCTGCCTATCCATCCTTAAATGTGCTATATTCCTTAATAAGGCTTAGGTGCCTATTCTTAACTGATTAGAGTCTATCATTAATTCAAACCTAACAATTCGCACTCCTATCTGGAAACTTCCACTGCTATATAACTTGAAAAACCTAAAGTTTCTAGTTATTTTAAACAGCTATGTTTAAAATATTAAAACTCAATACATTTAACAAAGGACTGTTCAAAGCATTTGTACAGGGTTCAGCTGCAGTGACTATTCTTTTCTTCTGAAATTCCATTTTGGAATTTCAAATATGTCACATTTCAGAAGTGCCAGACTAAGGGAAAATTTCCATGTGTGGGCTGCGCAGTGCTTATACAGTAGGGGGAAGAGCATTGCAGATTTGATGCATACTCTTCATGC
>NW_020955511.1:36726-58479 GCF_003031625.1 Empidonax traillii
TTTCTAGTTATTTTAAACAGCTATGTTTAAAATATTAAAACTCAATACATTTAACAAAGGACTGTTCAAAGCATTTGTACAGGGTTCAGCTGCAGTGACTATTCTTTTCTTCTGAAATTCCATTTTGGAATTTCAAATATGTCACATTTCAGAAGTGCCAGACTAAGGGAAAATTTCCATGTGTGGGCTGCGCAGTGCTTATACAGTAGGGGGAAGAGCATTGCAGATTTGATGCATACTCTTCATGCTTTGTACTTTTACCTACCAGTTTCTTTAAATTACTGTTGAGTAAAAAAAATGGTTTTGATTTTGCTCCATGCAGATTTAAATTCATCTTAATTCCTTATAATTATATGAGTTCACAACAGTCTACACAGAGCTGGTATATTGTATTAAAAAAAATAAAATCAAACCCCCTAACATCTACAAACAACCAGAAGATTTCATGCTTCTATCACAAGTTAGGTGGTAACAGCAGAGCTTCAGGTCACATATTCTTAAAATATAATACTGCTGTTATCCTATCTAGTGATTTGATTCCACACCATCTTGAAAAAGTGCTAACAGAAGAAAAAAAATCATTATTCATAAATAATAATTGCAATCATCATTAATCTACTATAAGCTTGCAGAAATGAAAATATTATCTGCTCTTACCCCATAAATCCCCACCAGGAATCCTCAAAACATCCAAGCTTCTAGTTCCCGATGACAGTATGACTCAGACTTACAAATGATTTTTTCTTCCAAAAAAGACCAAAGTAGTGTAGGAGTACTTGATAGTTGAGGGAGAATCACGAGGGTTTTTGAAAAGAAAAAAAACATTGCTCCATTGCTGCACCTTTATTATTGAAACTACATCTCATGTGACCAACAATAGAAGGGAAAAACAGTCGTTATGTTAGAGAGAAATAAAAAAGAAAAAACAATTGCCTAAGATATGTCCAGAGAATGGTTTCAAAATGCAGAAAGCTTATTGGATTCATAAAATAAAGTTACAAAATCTATTTAAGTCCTTATTCAGCAGAAGGGTCAAGATGTTACAATCCAGACAGGGATCAGGGAAGGAGTTTCATACTTCTGATTGAAGTAGGGGATTGAGAAATCAAACCATAATTTCCAGATCTGCTAGTCTTTCTGGAACATTGGCCTGAGCAAACCAGGGAATACTGGAGTCAATAGAATATACCCGCTGAGCTTCAACTCCACCTTTATGAAGGTAACATCAATAAATTAGAATTAACTGCAACCCACCCCAGCTGCACTCGCTGTAGTGACATAACTGAATTGAATGCAAGCAGTTTACTGGGAAAGGCAGTGAATCAACTATATTTACAGCATATTTTTCACATACATCAAATATAAAAATCATAAAAGCCACTGTATGTTTATTGCATCTAGGAAAAATATTCCCATTCGAAAGATAAAACTGTGTCTTCTTTCCTTCTCACCACTTATTACTAGAAATAAAACTTTGATTTTGACAACTTTTTATACTCTTTAATGTGGTTTTCTTTCTTTCTGATAGAATTAAAAAGCGCTGTAGAGTTCCCAAGAAAGCTCGTTTTCTTTAATGCTCAAAAAAAAGTTCACAGAAACCGCAGACCTTACAAAGACTTGTGCAGACTTGTTTATGCAAAGTCTGGCAACTGGAGTTTTTAGACCCTATGCACATTCTCACACCAAAACTGAACTTACAGAAAATGTCATGGTGACCTTCCAGTAATGCAAGACATAATCTGTGTCCCTTATTAATGCTTTACTGGACTAAGGTGTAAAAGTAACCTTGCACAGTGTAACTCAGAATGCCATCATTCACAAGGACTACAACAACACAGTGAAAAGCACCGCCAGAGGAGGGAAAAGCAATGCATTTTTTTCGCCTGTCCCTTCAACATCTGTAAAACAATGCTTTTTGTTAACCTCAAGTAAACAAGCTTGTGATAAATAATTTCATTATTTATTATTAATTACTTGATCAAATTACAGCAAACAGAAGTGAAGATGTCACTGACTTTCAAGGGAGCCAAAATGTGTAGATGCTTCCATTCTAACTACTGAAAAGACATTGAATTGACAAAGTTTTTGGGCTACTGTTATTTGTCAGCTTGAAAATTTCAATTGCTATGATAGCAAAGGCTATTAATTAGCTAACAAATTTTCTAGACTTGCCTAAACTATGCTGTTTATTAAACATCCTCAGGACTTAGGAAGAATAAGAGATGAACTTGCTTTAACTTGCTGGTCATAATGAATTGCATTCCTCAAAATGCATTGCAATTTGCTATTAGTCAAAAAAGACATTAAAAGAGGACAGATTGCCTGCAAGATTTGAAATCAATTTTACTCAGATTACTAACTTCTTTAAATAAGAATCAGATCTTAAAATTGCTAAAGCATACCCCTGGTATGAACATAGCTACACACATACCTGCCTGGCTACACTTAGCAACCATGAATTCTGTGCGTGGCAGCCTTGATAATTTTATATTCTTTTGTTCAAATAGATTTGTTTCATCAAAGCCAACAAATGAGAAGGGAAATATCCAATTAAATTTATAATTTAGTGAAATTTATTTTCTCTCCAGTGTTTTATGCAAGACCTGTGTACACTTCGCAAAACTCCACTACAGCTACTGCATTGATTTGAGTCATTGATTCTAGACAGGAAATTTCAGAGAGCCCCACAGATATTTTTAAGAAGTCTAGAAGATGTCTATATGTGTTTATATAATTTAAAAAACAATAGACAAACAGGTGCATATCTCTAAGACCTAAACCCTCTCCCTCTCTTTGGGAAGGAGGTCTTTTTTTTCTTCTTCCTTTCCATGTTATCTGCTGTTAATCCTGTGATTCTTGTCTCACAAGAATAATGCTGGTGCTGTATCTCACATGTTAGCAAGAGTACACCTGTTTTATTTCAAATATTATGCAATGTCTTAGAAATAAATTTTCAAAATCAAGTTGTTGAAAATTCAATCTTCTTTATTTGGATCATGACACTCAAAATACTACTGCATTGTTTGTTGTTGTTTTTTGTTTGTTTGGTTGGTTTTTTTTTTGTTGTTTTTTTTTTTTTAAACAGCAGCACAAACAGCTTTTCTCATGATTCTAGCTTTATTGTGTCAGGAACTGTACAAACAAAAAAAACCAACTCTTGTTCCCACTCACTACTTTTTTATCAGGTAAAGGACCATTAAAAAAACCCCATGATACGTAAACCATCTGGAAATCCTAGTCCACCATGTGCCAAAACATAATCAAATGGCAGTGCTTTATATGAACCACAGAAGAGTCAGGAGGGGTTAAAGAAAGCAAATATGATGGCTTCGCGTTTCCCATGGACAGAACTACCCAGGTGGTGGGAAGCACACAAGAAAGAAAGGCTAAACTGGAGTAATGTTAATAAGTGATAAAGCTAAAGAAGCACTGAAGATCAACAGGATAATAACACCAAGTGAGACAGAACTTTGACTTACAGCTATCCTCTGATAACTCATTGTGCCTCACCTTCCTCCTCTCTCCCCCAAATTGCTGAGGACATAGTTCAAAATTCTGAACACCAAGGAGAAAGGTTTTTCTGTTTCCCAAAGTGGGAACTTTGGGAAGCATTTAGAAAAGCATGAATTACATTGACTGTGTTGGAGATAGTTACAGGGACTGGAGAGCTTATGTAAAATCAGTTTTAATACAGTAATTGCAACATACAGACAGTTAAGAGTGCCACTTTTATATGCACTGGAAACAAGTGCACTTCTGGCAGCCAGAATCCTACTTCCCACACTGCACGGTACTGCAGCCTCTTGCCATAGGGCTTCCCAGTAGTTAGAAAAGATAAACACAATCTTCTACGCTCAGAAACTGCAAACATGAGTGTTGGATAGTACTGTGATTCCACAACTGCAAAATNTATAACTTGAAAAACCTAAAGTTTCTAGTTATTTTAAACAGCTATGTTTAAAATATTAAAACTCAATACATTTAACAAAGGACTGTTCAAAGCATTTGTACAGGGTTCAGCTGCAGTGACTATTCTTTTCTTCTGAAATTCCATTTTGGAATTTCAAATATGTCACATTTCAGAAGTGCCAGACTAAGGGAAAATTTCCATGTGTGGGCTGCGCAGTGCTTATACAGTAGGGGGAAGAGCATTGCAGATTTGATGCATACTCTTCATGCTTTGTACTTTCACCTACCAGTTTCTTTAAATTACTGTTGAGTAAAAAAATTGGTTTTGATTTTGCTCCATGCAGATTTAAATTCATCTTAATTCCTTATAATTATATGAGTTCACAACAGTCTACACAGAGCTGGTATATTGTATTAAAAAAAATAAAATCAAACCCCCTAACATCTACAAACAACCAGAAGATTTCATGCTTCTATCACAAGTTAGATGGTAACAGCAGAGCTTCAGGTCATATATTCTTAAAATATAATACTGCTGTTATCCTATCTAGTGATTTGATTCCACACCATCTTGAAAAAGTGCTAACAGAAGAAACAAAATCATTATTCATAAATAATAACTGCAATCATCATTAATCTACTATAAGCTTGCAGAAATGAAAATATTATCTGCTCTTACCCCATAAATCCCCACCAGGAATCCTCAAAACATCCAAGCTTCTAGTTCCCGATGACAGTATGACTCAGACTTACAAATGATTTTTTCTTCCAAAAAAGACCAAAGTAGTGTAGGAGTACTTGATAGTTGAGGGAGAGGGAGAACCACGAGGGTTTTTGAAAAGAAAAAAAACATTGCTCCATTGCTGCACCTTTATTATTGAAACTACATCTCATGTGACCAACAACAGAAGGGAAAAACAGTCGTTATGTTAGAGAGAAATAAAAAAGAAAAAACAATTGCCTAAGATATGTCCAGAGAATGGTTTCAAAATGCAGAAAGCTCATTGGATTCATAAAATAAAGTTACAAAATCTATTTAAGTCCTTATTCAGCAGAAGGGTCAAGATGTTACAATCCAGACAGGGATCAGGGAAGGAGTTTCATACTTCTGATTGAAGTAGGGGATTGAGAAATCAAACCATAATTTCCAGATCTGCTAGTCTTTCTGGAACATTGGCCTGAGCAAACCAGGGAATACTGGAGTCAACAGAATATACCCGCTGAGCTTCAACTCCACCTTTATGAAGGTAACATCAATAAATTAGAATTAACTGCAACCCACCCCAGCTGCACTCGCTGTAGTGACATAACTGAATTGAATGCAAGCAGTTTACTGGGAAAGGCAGTGAATCAACTATATTTACAGCATATTTTTCACATACATCAAATATAAAAATCATAAAAGCCACTGTATGTTTATTGCATCTAGGAAAAATATTCCCATTCGAAAGATAAAACTGTGTCTTCTTTCCTTCTCACCACTTATTACTAGAAATAAAACTTTGATTTTGACAACTTTTTATACTCTTTAATGTGGTTTTCTTTCTTTCTGATAGAATTAAAAAGCACTGTAGAGTTCCCAAGAAAGCTCGTTTTCTTTAATGCTCAAAAAAAAGTTCACAGAAACCGCAGACCTTACAAAGACTTGTGCAGACTTGTTTATGCAAAGTCTGGCAACTGGAGTTTTTAGACCCTATGCACATTCTCACACCGAAACTGAACTTACAGAAAATGTCATGGTGACCTTCCAGTAATGCAAGACATAATCTGTGTCCCTTATTAATGCTTTACTGGACTAAGGTGTAAAAGTTACCTTGCACAGTGTAACTCAGCATGCCATCATTCACAAGGACTACAACAACAAAGTGAAAAGCACCGCCAGAGGAGGGAAAAGCAATGCATTTTTTTCGCCTGTCCCTTCAACATCTGTAAAACAATGCTTTTTGTTAACCTCAAGTAAACAAGCTTGTGATAAATAATTTCATTATTTATTATTAATTACTTGATCAAATTACAGCAAACAGAAGTGAAGATGTCACTGACTTTCAAGGGAGCCAAAATGTGTAGATGCTTCCATTCTAACTACTGAAAAGACATTGAATTGACAAAGTTTTTGGGCTACTGTTATTTGTCAGCTTGAAAATTTCAATTGCTATGATAGCAAAGGCTATTAATTAGCTACACAAATTTTCTAGACCTGCCTAAACTATGCTGTTTATTAAATATCCTCAGGACTTAGGAAGAATAAGAGATGAACTTGCTTTAACTTGCTGGTCATAATGAATTGCATTCCTCAAAATGCATTGCAATTTGCTATTAGTCAAAAAAGACATTAAAAGAGGACAGATTGCCTGCAAGATTTGAAATCAATTTTACTCAGATTACTAACTTCTTTAAATAAGAATCAGATCTTAAAATTGCTAAAGCATACCTCTGGTATGAACACAGCTACACACATACCTGCCTGGCTACACTTAGCAACCATGAATTCTGTGCGTGGCAGCCTTGATAATTTTATATTCTTTTGTTCAAATAGATTTGTTTCATCAAAGCCAACAAATGAGAAGGGAAATATCCAATTAAATTTATAATTTAGTGAAATTTATTTTCTCTCCAGTGTTTTATGCAAGACCTGTGTACACTTCGCAAAACTCCACTACAGCTACTGCATTGATTTGAGTCATTGATTCTAGACAGGAAATTTCAGAGAGCCCCACAGATATTTTTAAGAAGTCTAGAAGATGTCTATATGTGTTTATATAATTTAAAAAACAATAGACAAACAGGTGCATATCTCTAAGACCTAAACCCTCTCCCTCTCTTTAGGAAGGAGGTCTTTTTTTTCTTCTTCCTTTCCATGTTATCTACTGTTAATCCTGTGATTCTTGTCTCACAAGAATAATGCTGGTGCTGTACCTCACATGTTAGCATGAGTACACCTGTTTTATTTCATTTATTATGCAATGTCTTAGAAATAAATTTTCAAAATCAAGTTGTTGAAAATTCGATCTTCTTTATTTGGCTCATGACACTCAAAATACTACTGCATTGCCTTTTCTTTTTTTTTTTTTTTTTTTTTTAAACAGCAGCACAAACAGCTTTTCTCATGATTCTAGCTTTATTGTGTCAGGAACTGTACAAACAAAAAAAACCAACTCTTGTTCCCACTCACTACATTTTTATCAGGTGAAGGACCATTAAAAAAACCCCATGATACATAAACCATCTGGAAATCCTAGTCCACCATGTGCCAAAACATAATCAAATGGCAGTGCTTTATATGAACCACAGCAGAGTCAGGAGGGGTTAAAGAAAGCAAATATGATGGCTTCGCGTTTCCCATGGACAGAACTACCCAGGTGGTGGGAAGCACACAAGAAAGAAAGGCTAAACTGGAATAATGTTAATAAGTGATAAAGCTAAAGAAGCACTGAAGATCAACAGGATAATAACACCAAGTGAGACAGAACTTTGACTTACAGCTATCCTCTGATAACTCATTGTGCCTCACCTTCCTCCTCTCTCTCCCAAATCGCTGAGGACAAAGTTCAAAATTCTGAACACCAAGGAGAAAGGTTTTTCTGTTTCCTAAAGTGGGAACTTTGGGAAGCATTTAGAAAAGCATGAATTACATTGACTGTGTTGGAGATAGTTACAGGGACTGGAGAGCTTATGTAAAATCAGTTTTAATACAGTAATTGCAACATACAGACAGTTAAGAGTGCCATTTTTATATGCACTGGAAACAAGTGCACTTCTGGCAGCCAGAATCCTACTTCCCACACTGCACGGTACTGCAGCCTCTTGCCATAGGGCTTCCCAGTAGTTAGAAAAGATAAACACAATCTTCTACGCTCAGAAACTGCAAACATGAGTGTTGGATAGTACTGTGATTCCACAACTGCAAAATAAAAAAAAAATAAAAAAAATAAAAAAAATCCTTTCTGTAGAGCTGAATAAGCATTTGACTTGATAGCCAGTTTAGGCAGCTGCAATTCAGCAGAGTACAGAACAACCTCAGACTTATAAACTAACACTGGAAAAAACTTTATATATGTTAAAGTAGACACACAACTAATTTGCTGTATGGATTATGGTTTTGGCTTTTTGTAAGACAAATATTAGTCACAGAAACTAAGGATCACAATTACTTGAAGTCACCATAGTGTACCAACAAAGGCTGCTTGTGTGACCCTAAATATACTTTCTGTGCCTACTCTCAGAAGTCAATAAGAAAAAGTCTCACATTATATGGGCCACAAAACCCCAAGTTTTATTACATTACAGTAGCTCTAAGCATGCAGGAAGAGACATTGTGCAATCCTTCAGCTTTCTCTCTTTCTTTTATGTAACACAAAATTTGAACTACATCCAGCTTTCCTTCTTAAGCATGCACAGATATTCCTGTCTGACCCTCTGTCAACCACATCCATGTAGTCCTCCTGTATAGCAGAGCCATCATTTCAATCTAAGTACTTTGCAAGGAATGGGAAATGTCTATAAAATTCACGGTACGTGCTTTATTTGTTCATCTTGGTCAAATAAACACCAATTTGGTGTCTCATTGCACTGTGAACCTTCATGTTTTCAATGTGCTTTCACTGCACTCAAAAGAGCAAACAGATTTCCAAGTTAGGTAATTGAAATGGGCACATTTACAGAGGTGTGAACCGGCCCACTCACTTCCCGTTAATGTTACCAAATTGAAGAAAAAGCCTTATGGAGATGAATGACAAGGAAACATAAGCTTCCTGTTTCACTGAAACGCGGCCATACTTGGAACCATACCCACTCCCTCAGCCTCAACACAGCCAGCATGAGGCTGCTGATTTCCAACAACCCTGTCCTCAGGCTTACCCACCTGCCAGTCCAACGAGCAGAACTAAGAAAGGAGGTTCACAGACATGTGCTCTGCAGACCCTGGGATGTGCACCAAGAAAACAGAGAGCTTCACAGTGCAGTACTTAAAAACCTTACCTAAACACCAGCTCCCCCAGGAGCTGGTAGCTAGAGTTAATGTGTGCACACACACATGCTCATTCACTCTAGGACAGGCTTCCTATGACAAAAGCACTAACAGGAAGAGAGGTTTAAACATAGTTAAGAGGAATGAACACCTTGGACAAGAGAATGTCATCTAACAGGTATTTCCAAAATCCTTATCACCATTTACTCTGACATTCATATTTATAATTACCTTCCAGCATGATATCCCTAAACCTACTACACCTTATCTCCACTCTTGTCTTGAAACAAGCTCTTCTCATCTATGCCTTTCTCAACCAAAAATAAAACATTCTCACTACATATTTACATGAGTTTACATAAGTCATAAACTTCCTTCCTGAGAATAGTTTTAAACAACTTTTTTTTCTGCACTCTAGCTTCCTAAAAAAAACTTATTAAATATATGGGATAACACACAAAAACATGTTTTGACTCTTTCTCTGAGGAAATCCCTGCGAAGAATCATTCAGACAAAATCCAGATGAATGAAGGTCAAGTTACAAAATAACTGCCAACTCCTTTGTTCATCCAGTTGGCAACCCCATGCTACAAAAGCCACTTCAGTTATTTAGTTTGAGCGTATTCACTGTTACGGGGAGATGTGACTATCAATTCGAGACTTGTTTTCCATGGATTACTCAGCATATGAGCACTTGTACACAGCTATGTATTCCCCACAACTTCCAAACACTTTTGACTATTTCTGCATTTGGCAAAAGAGTAACAGTCACAGAAATCCAGTTAATAAGAATTTCAAGAAAAAAATTTCTAGTTGTATTCCAACATAAAGGTTTGGTTGTAAATTTCTCGTTACTAAACGTAAGAGATTCCACACAGAATACCATAATCCATGATAAAAAGTGTTCTACCTCTGTTTCCAATAAAAAGGTAGCTTGTTTGAAGGAGGTCTTTAACTGGCAGCAGCAGGTCACCACCAAACTTTTTAAAGCACTCTGCATCCATTCACTTAAACAACAGTTGAAATACACAATAGACTGTGTTTCTAATGAGCAGAAGAGGACTGGCATTTTGGAAATGAGAAGAAATCAGTTGGTAGTAGCACTTGTAAAAACAGGAAAGGATAGGAGCTGGAGTTTTAAATAAAGTAGAACACACACTGCTCTGAAAGTAGCCTATTTCCAGTTCCACAACAAAACCTCAGTAACTGCGTATTTCCCAGAAGGATGCTGTTCGCATTTAAATAATTTAGGACCTCTCTTCTTTCTCTATCTTCCCTCTGAGGGCCAGACTAATCTGCCTACACTGAGAATTGAGACTTCTCTGAAGAGCAGTTCAGATCAGTAAGTCACACTCCTGTTGCCTCACTTCCCTTTAATAAGCCTCTTTTCCCACACTGACTCTGCCTTAAATTAAGCCCAACCAAGACTCCTCACTTCACACTCACACAGAAACAGCATAGGACCACAAACTGTGTAGTTACAAACTCTACTCATGCACAACCATGAAACAGCTATTTATATTCTGTCCTTCAGCTTCTACCTGCACAGCATACTGTACAGGAATACTGTCAATGTGAGGATTTATTAACACATCTTAATAATTAAACTTCAGATAAAGAGCTTTAAGGTGACTATACAAACAATATTTTAAAACAAAAATATTAATTGAGGATGCATTTCCAAGCATGTCACATCACTAAAGCAAAGTGAACTCAGACCCAAGCTAGGTTTATAGTGTTCTTTTGGGACAAGACTATTTTTAAAAAGAAAGTTCAGTACCAGCCTGGTACACAAGTGCTCTTTTACAAAGATGACACATATGAAGTAACAGCGAGCTAGGGAAAGATACCCATACAGCAGTTATTTGTTGGGACATTTAGATTCAACCTGTGCATGACTGGAAAAAAAATGGCTCTTTGAAGAAAAGGAGAAAGAATGCTTTAGAAAAATAGCTAAATGAAAAATGTATTATTTTTTATGTTAATACCATTTACCAAACTCGGAAGGCAGTCGTATTCTTTCGGATGTAGCCTCTTTTCAATGAACATGAAAAGCATTGTTACACTTGTGCATTGATGAAAGCAGATTACATCCCTAACAACTCCTTACTGGCAACTCTGTCTAATGAATAATAATAAGTCACAGTTTAAGGGCACTGGCTTTGCTGTGTGTTGGCTATTTGAGAAAGGAATAGGGTATCGCTAGAAGAGGCACAGTTCTAGGAAAGAAGTATAATGAAAGTCTGGAATGTTTCATGGTACCAGAGTTTTCCGTTCCTCATCTTTTACTGATGGTAGATACTATACGACTTTTTAAAATTGGGAAGCACTTTCAAGTTGATATAGATTACAAAACTGAAGAGCAAGGCTAACTTGTGATAAAGAAGCTATTGTGGAGAACACGTACTTGCAAATTCTTATGCTGTTTATACTTCACCACTGCTTGTTATCCACTTGACTATTTTCTTGCTCTTCCTTTCTGGATCATCTGCAGAAGTACTCAGAGGCTCAGCACTGACATTACAAGACAACTTCTACATGGATTCAGTCATTATCAGTGATGAGGCACCAAGACAATGTGATTTCTCAAGAGACCTGTGTATTCATTCTTGAAGTATTTTAGCCGGTTTAGTTCCCAGAGGGTAACTGTTAGGCTTGCTGTAGCTAAAAAGCAATGGTACAGGTGGGATTCCTGTCAGCCTTTGTCCTCTCAAAGCAAAACAAACTGTAAAGGTGTTGCAAATAAGTGGTTTCTTTTAAAAAAATAATCATAATCATGCTACAACAGGTAATACACTTCACTCTATACTGTTTCAGAAAATTCTAAGGCTCAAATAGGTATGGGTTTCCTTTTTGAAGAGGAAAGTGAGTACATTAGGCTTCAATGTACTAATTCAGCTGTAAAATAAAGGGGAAAAATACTGATACAGCAGACATTTCACTCTTTAAAGCCAACCTGATAACAAAATTCAGCACTTGCTCCTACAGCCTTTTTAAAGGGAGGCAGTGAATTTTAAAATAGCAAAAAATGTGACACAGCATGGTGACAAGTACAAGATCAATGTCAGACATGCCTACATTTTCGAATTCCTACTTATCTGCTTTTATATAATGAAGTATATCACTAATTTAAGTACACATTCTTCCTGTTAAACAGCAGATTTCCAGATATAGGGAGAAAAACAGACCGAGGACAATGGAACTCCATAACCTGCAAAACAAACTCTGATTTACATGTCTAAATAAATTATCATCAGACACTTCAAAAATACATCAAAGTCCACAATATTTTAGGAGAAGTATGAAGGAGTTGCTTAATAGGAATCTGATGCCATGATCCTTACATTCATAGCAACGATTTATAAAGCATATTCAACAATTCACAGGTTTAAAGCTGATTCATACCTCCTTCCCATCAGAGAAACTCTTAAAAAACCTCTGTTTGACGTGATCATTTTAGTTGAATACCACACAAGTTTGAGAAATTGTGCATGTTTATTTCAAATTAGGTGCTTTGAGCACTTAACTGGCTCCCAAATGTGCAGTACGGTCAGTAAGTAAGGTCTCAGATTAAAAATTTAAATTCAATTGTATTTTGATCATCAATCGTTTCTGAAAGCTTTCGCTTTTTATGCTGAATTCCTTCATGCCCAACACTTTAAACAGCTCTATCTAGACTTTATTTCTGTCTCCTTTGTAAAGCTGCAAGATAGAGACAGTTTGAGAAAACTGGTGAAAGTAAAATGTAGACCTGTTCACTTGATTCTCACATACATCTTCCTGGCTTCCACACTTTTAATTAGCATTTTAAGACAGATGTACAGCTGAATATTTTAAGATATTTATTCAAAAAAACCACATTTAGAACACAGGATCTCTTATTCCAGCATATCTCCTCAGGGATCACAAAGGTACCACACAGAAGCTCTGCAGTTCCAACTGACAGCGGGGAAAGAGGACTGTGTTCCTTACTCAGGGCAAGAGAATAAAGGTATAGTCCTTCTCCCAAGCCTTACTGATCTACAGTGTAAAGGCAAAAGGCCTGTGTGGGCAATACTGTCCCACATTTCCACGATGGATGAGGAAAATCAGAAAGCTAGCATTGCAGACTTTAAAAGAGATAGTAACATTATCACTCAGCTGTGGTATATTGGATTGTCATTTACATGAGAACTGTGGTATCACTGAAGCTTTGTTACAGTGTGCACAGATGACAGACACAACAGATAATTTGAAACAAGGAATTGAAGTGAGACAGACTAGGGAACAGGCACTGGAGACAGCATTAGCTGGATCTCCAACAACAGGTCAGTAGTAAGTGGACTCTATAAACATGCACCTCCCAGGTATATCCAGCAATAAAGCTGCTAGAGTGCACAAATGCCAAGTGCCAGTCTCAGCCAGAAAAGGGATCACAAAATAAGGATGTTTTTGACGAAAGTCATATACTGTATCAAAAAGTGTTCGTTTATCCACTTCCTTTCTAAAGCAAGGTAAAATACAAGACTCTCATGTTTCTGTAACAACCCTCTGCCTGAGAGAGCAAGACCTCAAGCAATTTCCAAGCTCTTCCTGCACTCAAACCCCTTTCCTTGCTTGCCTGTAAGAGTAACCTCTTAGACTGATTAGATGCTTGCTCAGCCACCATAACACCCTTAAAATAAAAGGCTGGTTCCTTTCCTGCCTTCTACTTGCACAGCCTCTTAAACAACAACTGCTCTCGCAGACATCCTGGCCTCCTCTTCCACTCTGAAGAATATTTATGCCACCTTTAGTTGTGAACATGCTTCAACAAGATGTCTCCATCTTTCCTGCCCTTGACACCCCAACTCTCCAGTCTTCATGACTATCTCTAACCACAGACAATAGCTGTACTTTAGCCATGGAACTGGTTGCTCTTTCAGCACCTTTAGATAGGAAACATGACCAGTGGGATGTGCTCTGACAAGGGAAGCCATTTCTACTAATTACACAATCACTCCAATCCATCCCAGTCAGTACTTCCAGATGCATGTTGCTATGATCAAGAGTCATGTATCTGATGATTTTATAATTCATCTTTCTGACCTACCAATAGGCATCTCTCTCAGATTATTTAAACTGATGTTTAGATCATGGGCAGGGCATATATTCTTTCACCATACTTTTAAAAAAACTAACTGGGAAAAAATTGAAATATGTAGTCTTCTGAGTCCAGTTACAAATATTTCCATATGGTTTAGACACATATGTTGAGTTAAATCCCTATGCACTCTCCCTGGGCACTTCTTAAAAGCAAATGGAAAACTGTAATTGCTTAGTAATATGAAGAGCAGGCTGAAGTAAATATAACAATATTATGAATAAAGCAGCACATTAACTAGGACTCTAGAATCAATCTCACTTTGGAAATGACTGAGCTCTATGTGCAAGAAAAAAAGGACAGAAGGGTTAAAGTCTCCACTTAAAACTATGTGATAAGACAAACCTACATATGGATTGGTTTACTGCATGTGGCCTATTCATTATATCTCAGTCCCAGTAACTGCAATATCCCTAATGGAAGCTTTTACTTGAGATAGTCAAAACACAATTTCATAGAAGGAAAACACCCTACAAGGGTATACTAATTCAACGGATTCTAATACACTTCGTTAAATGTAGGGGGAAAAAAGCATTAACTAGTGTCTTATGAAAATCTATATACAGCTAAAATCGAGAAGTCAGAGCACATGAACGTGTGTTCCTTCCTGCTACAAGGCACATCAATAAGACTTCCATTTTCTGTTCTAAACCGCTCACCTTCAGTTACTAAAGAGTTCTTTCTAAAGGAGCGGTTCCTTGAGTGAGTATGACCAGCAAATTTTTAAGAGACATTAACTAGAACAAACTTATTTCTAGTAACACTGTAAAAATTAGAGGAAACAGAAAATCCTATTTTTTCCATGAAAAGAACTATTATCACTATCATTCTGTACTTTGAGAGGGACCTATCTGTGTCTCCCAATAGGTGCATACAAAGATGGAGTAACAAATCCAATTTATAGGACTCTCTAGCAGATTAAGTGTTTTCTTAACTTTTAAACACAAGCAACTTCACTATAGACTTCCTCCACATGCCAAAGTGTGCTCACATTGCTTGTTAGAAGACAGCTCTACTGTCCAACCAACTTTGAAAATCTGCTCTGGTTACCCACAGTCAGTTCCAGGGGCTTCCCCTTAGCAGAGGAAATATTTCAGAGGTCAAGCAAAGGGTAGTTATGAATTATACGCAATCAGATCAGCCAAACATCACATCCCAATATGTACTTCAAGTGTACTTTCCACTTACAGAGAAACACAACTAGTTCATTTCCATTGCTTTGCGGAATTTATATTTTACTAAGTGTGGACAAGTTCAGCTTTCTTGCACGACAAGAATTTTGATGACCCAACTAAAGGTATCTGGGAAAGTACTGAAAACTCACAAGATGCTTAAGTGAAAAGAAAGACCATCTTTTGACAACTCAAGATACTAAACCAAATGGTTTCCCCCACTTCAAAATGTGGTCTACTTGTAAGCTTTCCTAATTTTGGGGAGGCTCTTATTTTTGCTTGCTAACTTCCTGAACAGTTCCAGAAAGTTGTTCCTCATGAAACAGTTGAGAAAGTTATACATAAACTCCCTCATAACCTAAAATTCAGTGTCAAATAGAAGGGTAAAAAAAAAAAAATCAAACAGATAGCTACTAAATAGGCTAGCCTTGACAAAAAGTCACCATCAAAGAGCTAACAATGTAGCAAAAGTTATAGTATATCCAAATTTAAAGTATCTGTTCAGAGAAACAAGTCTGAACACTATCGAGATTACTGCTTTTTAAGTATGTGCACTGATCTGTCATTTATGCTGAATTTAGTAGTTTTAACTTAGATACAAGAATCAACGCTATATATTTCAAAGCAAATATAAAGCTTCCCGTACTGAAGTATCAGTGAAGTAAACAATGCAGCAAAAAATCAAGTGCAGGAGACAAAAAAGATCGTAGTTAGAACACAATTCTTCAGAGTATGGTATCCTACAGCCAGCTATAAACCACTTCTAGCATTTATTTCTAGTGAGGGGATAAACAAAGGAATCAGATCTACAACTAACTTTCATAGTATCAAATGCACTGGTACCCGGTGTTTTCTTACAACCATGTAAATTACAGAGGTTGAATTTTGCTGACCGAAGGACACCTCAGTAACAACCAATACTGAAAAATGTTACAGCTAGTAACTTTGAAATGCATACAAGCCAAAAACATCCCAGGCTGTCAACAAACCCCACTGTTTCAATTACTGCGGAGCTAGATGTCTCAGCTGCTCCAGCATTTAACATAATCATTAACTATCTGGGACAGTATAAATGGAACACTAAAACTAGAAAATGCAGAGACATCTAAGAAAGCAAAGCCACACTTTACACTGTACAAATTAAACTCATACATTTTTAAAAAACAGTAAGGAAATTAGTAAATTATAGTTAATGAGTATGGAAATAATGCCTACAGCTTGGGAAATTAAGGTATATGGTAAAAGATAAATGATGTGAGAAGGAATGTACCTAACATACCAAAGACACTAAGTTTAAAAATTTGAGACCTGTTAACAAACTATAAGAATTATCATAATTAAAGTTTTAGCCAGGCCAAGTATAACATGTCAATATTTAGAGTTTACTTGAAAATAATACCCATACAGTTTAGATTTATTTGAGACTAAAACTGGAGTGACTAAAGTAAACAGATTCACCTGTAGGGCCCTTCCAACACTAACAGAATAGAGCTCTTCCTCTCCTAGCAATGCCAGAAACAGAGATGAAAAAGCCATGCTAATTACATGCTTTGCTCTGATGACAGGAATGGAGTCAGATGACTTTTGCCCTGATTCTAGTTACAAGTACGTCTCTGCTCTTCCTCTGGATGACAATGTTCTCATTTACCGCATAATAACAATCACACCAACTACCTTAGATTCAATTTTCAAACTCTTTTTGCTACAAGGTTGTCTTGGATGTGAGTTTTTTTCTTCTCCCCTTAAATGAATAGTGCTTTGAATATTGTCCACATGACTTCACAGATACTTTGACTACAGATCTAATTGTGGCTCTGAACAGCCAGCTGAATACGCGCATAGTTGTATAAGTTGACGTATGACCAACTTACAAACAATACGAATTTCTATGGCATTAAAATAAGGACATTTTCACTTCAAGGACTACCAAACTGTTCTAATAAATTAAATGCAGTGGTTTTGCCGACAATAATTATTTACAGCTTAGCAAAATAAATCTGTTCACAAAAGTGGCACTAAAGGTTGGCATTCAGGAGCTTAAAATACAATAATTTATTAAGACAAGCCATTCCATTAGGACAGTCTGTTCTGGCTTTAGATTTCAACTTCTTTAGAAAATTAAATAAACTGCCTGGCAGACTTTATTTGCTTACATGATTCAGGCTATTATTTCAAACAAGGTGAATGGACCCAAAGAACTATTTATTCTTCCTCATCTCATACCATCATTAGACATGCAAGTAAAATTCAGGTCCTGACCAGTGAACTTTTATGACAATTTTACCGGTCTTACCTAAAACTAAATGAAAAAATAATTTTATATATATATATATGTTCTTGTTATAATCTCAAATAACATCTGTACTACAGAAACCTAGAATTATTCTAATCCATTACCAAGTGTTTTAAAGCTTATATATATGTACTACGTTTTTTTTCAAGGGACAAAATAATAACAATAGCACTGCTGTCTCAGTAGTCCAACACATAACACAGTTTCCACCACAATTTTTCGGAATAATAATTTTCTGACCTCTCCCAATGTTTCTCAGCCATTTGTCCTTCAAAGGGTACTCGCTAAAGCCAAAATCATACTGGAGATAAGGACAATTAATACTGATTTCTATCTGCCCACACTTCTATCTTTGAACTCTTTTAGTTTCCCTGTCCTACTACTGTAAGTATTTTTCTTTGATGCACTCTTACATCTGGTGAAGCCAGAAGCAGGGAGATTTACCACTGCACTGCTACTGCCAACTGTACATAACTCTGTAAAAGTTTATTGTACTCTTCTGTTCAGTGGGAAAGAAATTCAAAATAATTATCTGGGTGACAAGTATAGTCGAGACTATAAAAAATTTGCATTTCCAGAAATCTGAAGAAGCCATATACCCATGCTTCCAGACTCCATTCCAAAGGAAGGCTTGTCCTAGTTTTTGCACAGTGCCACCTCAAAGACTTTTCATAACCTCTGCTCTGGAACACCAATCCCTCCCAAACTGGTCCTGAAAAGGACAGTACCAGTAAGATATAAACCATTATCCTGCCAAGAGTTAAATAAAAATAAAACAGTAACATTAGAAATCCAGTCCTCTAAACTCATGTTTTAACAAGAAAACAAGTAAGATAACCATCCTTGAAGTATTTAAAAGATGTGTAGATATGTTTTTTAGGGATGTGGTTTAGTGATGGACTTAGTAGTGCTAGGATTACAGTTGGATTCAATGATCTTTAAGGTCTTTTATAACCTACATGATTCTATGATTCCAAGATTCACTTTATTTCCAGTTGTTCAATCATGGAACTTTGGTTTGAAAAACACTGCCCTCGAGAACAGGACTAATTTCTCAAATGATATTTTTTCCCCTAAAAAATTACTTTCCAGCACATATGGTTCTGTTTTGAACTCAGATAACTGTTAGGGCCTTTGAGATAAGCACAAATATCTTCATATTTGTACCAGTACAAGCCCTGCCAGGATTATGTAAAAACATATACAATCAATTATTTCTTGGATATAAAACTCTCAAGCCAACAGGAAAGCCAGAAATATAAACCAAAAAATACCGCTACCCAATGCTCTACCAAGCTGTAATTCTTGTTAGTCAGTGCTATTCCAATATTTCACTCATCAGTATTCCTCCTTCTCAAATTTTTATAATTATAGTCATCATCAGAAAGAAGGTTTGAAAAATTCACTAACCACAGGGAAACAGAGGAACATTCTCTGGAGAGCTCAATGCCCACATAACAACCTCGGTGAATTTAGTATTTTAATTAGTGGAAAATTCTACATATTTTAGCTGTGCATCTGCATAATAGAAGGCAACCAAAGTGATGCACCATTGCTTTTCCAAGCATGCATTTACCTTGGGCATTGTCTACAGCATTCAAAGCTACAAGTGTGGGCAGACATCTGCAAGGCTCTGCTCAGGATCAGCATCACAGTCCAGAGCTCTGCTAACAGCAGTGTCTTGTTCAGACTCATGCCAGCACTAAATTAGTTTAGTTTCAAGAGCTAAAAGCAGTTGTACAGGAAGGTAAAATGCTTTAATGAGGCAAAGTTCCCAGTCCCACTTCCTTCTCCCAAGCGAAATAAACAGGAGAAATCAAAATGAAAGCAAGGGAAAGGGCAATACTACACAGTGAATGCTTGCTTTCGTTTTGGACACTCTAGCCTCGGGAGGAGAAAGTTCCTTTCCTTTGAGTGGTGAAACCGGTCAGAACTTCAGAGGTTTGTAACAAAACTGTTAGGAGAAACTAATCTCTCATGAGGATGAGGCATGCTGATCAAAATCAGAAGCAGCTTCTCTTTCCTGGCAATGGCAATAAAGGATAGTGATGCATTTCTCTGCAAGGCAAAAGAAAATTATAGAGCCTTCTTGGCTGAACTTTGGGAAGTCTTGATTAAAGGTCTATAAAAAATGTTATTCAGCAAGAATTTTATTTGGTTGCTTTTTCTCTAACTAAAGATTGCGCTTATTATTTAAATTTTTATAGGGGAAATACTGGCAAAAACACCTAAGTTACAGCATCCCAATTTGAAACTATCGTCAGTCTGATGAGGGATAGATATCACAATCATCATTTTGACTTTTTACTACGATTCTGTGACAAGAATAATAAAGTTAGCACACAGAGTTTGTTAAAAAAAAGTTTGCACAGAAATTAAATTTCTCAAGTACATTAACTATGCAAGCACAAGAACAGCTTAATATATCCAAACAAGATTTTCACTACCACTTTTTTCTCTACCATTAGCCAACTCCTTTACAGTCGTGCTTGTAATTTAGCTTTTCACATAAAACCCTTTGCTTCACTTCGTATGCATTTAAAAGTCTGGTCTGTACCTTCCTTTGTTCATCCAAGTAGGCCCCCCCAAAAATTAAACTTTCCCACAGTAGCTATTCAGTTGCAGGTACTGCCATATCTGTAGCTCTGTTTGAAGAAGCCTACCTTACTTTTCTACTCACATAAAATAAAATGGCAAGTGCTCTTACAAATATACGTGGTATGTCTACACTTTTAGGGTTTGGAGTGATTGTTGCAGCACAGGCATGTGCTGGACAAAGCACTTGGTACAGACAAATCTGAAATATCTTGATGTTCCAGACTCAAGTTTGTTTTCCTAAAGAGACTCCAATTTCAGATGCTCAATGACGTGTTTAAGGCAAAGGCATCTACTTCAGCAACTGCCGAAGCAGGGCCCCTGTCGCTGTCCTGCTCAGGGCAAGGCACATGCCCAGTGCTGTGCCAAAGGCTGCTTCTCCCGTTGAGGAACCACGGACACGACCCATGCTCGATTTCATAAAACAAACACAACTCCCTGAGAAAACATGTCACGACACTCCTTGTCAAGTATCTGCGTTTTGATCTATGATGTGGTACTGGGCCACTAGCATACTGTAAAAACCAACCTCAGTACGTTGTCTAACACATTTGTACAAATATTTTTCATTACCAGCTCTGTTTAAAGACGTTTTTATACTCAGGGATGAAATGCCATTCGGATATGAGCTGCAGGCAGGCTGAGCCGAAGCAAAGGTCCCCGGAAGGGCTTCCAGGCCTGTGCTGATGTGTCACAAACTCATCACCCAGCGCCGGCCCCCGGCCCGGAGGGGCTGCCCTGCCCCCGACACCAGGCCGGACGTGGAACATCTCCCAAGCATCCAACCCCATTATCCACAGGCAGCGATTACTCGTGACTCAGAGGATTTGGGGCTGGTTTGTTTGCGCGGCCCGGCGCCAACTCCAGAGTTCCCGGCAGCGCACATCTGCGGGAGAGCTGGGCCGAGCCCCGGAACCCCGGCCCCAGTTCTGACGACTTCCCTGAGGAGATTTCCGTCCGACCCACAGCTAATAAATAAGTAAATAAACAGATAAATAGAAAACACAAACCCCTAAACAAAACAAAACAAAGCAAAGAAACCCTGAGCGAGTCCTGGAGCACTTGAGCTCAGACGGGGCTGTGCACGGAGTAGGGGAAGTCCGGTGGACCCCAGCGGTGCCCAGCGGCGGTGCCGGGCGGCCCCAAGGGCCCCCGCCGAGACCGGCCGGGAGAAAGGCCGCTTTGTTCCCCCTCCCCGCGGCCGCCTCCCGACCCACGACACGGAGGCGGGCGAGCGGCGTCACTGCCCGGTACCTACCACAGCAGGAGGCGACGAGGAGCAGGAGCTGCGCTGACCTCCAAGCCGGGGACCCCTCTGCGCTCCCCCAAGGGGCCATAACACCCGCCCGCAGGGAGGCGGCGCGGAGCCGGACCCGCCACCGCCGCGCCCGCGACACGGAGCCGGAGCTGCTGCCGCCGCGGGAGGGGCCGGCGGAGCCTCTCCCCTTCGCCCGCCGGAGCCGGAGCGGCCGCCTCGGGGAGCGCTAACGGCGCGCAGGGCCCGGGCGCCCCGCCGCCCGCCGAGCCATCGGCCGCCCCCCGCGCCGCTTCCGCCGCCCGCCTGCGCCCGCCGCGCCTGCGCACTGCCCGCGCGAGCGCGTGGGGCCGCTCCCGGCAGCCGCGGGCCGGGGCGGAGCGGAGCGGGGCCCCCAAACAGGGAGGGCGGGCCCGACACCGCTCCGCCACAGCACCGCCA